>NC_044034.1:248656692-248871856 GCF_901765095.1 Microcaecilia unicolor
AGTGTACCCTCCTCTCCCCTGCATGCACCATACCAGCGACCCCTCCACCCATGTCCAGCAGCGACTCCCTTTTTCCCCCGCCATCCCCTCCCAAGTTGTATCGCGAATTCTTCTCCTCCCTCCCTCCCGATCCGGTCCCTCACCGCTCGCTTGTTTTTTGAATTCTTCGGAGCAGGCACTCTTGCCTGCCCGCTTCCAGCGCTGACTGTCCTCCCTTGCCGATTCGCTATTCAAAATGGCAGCCGAGATTTCAGCCGAAGTCTCTGCGGCCATTTTTAAAGCGTGAATCGGCAAGGGAGGACAGTCAGCGCTGGAAGCGGGCAGGCAAGACTGCCTGCCCGAAGACTTCAAAAAACAAGCAGGCGGTGAGGCGGATCCGGAGGGAGGGCGGGAGGAGAGCCAGAGCCGGCTCGCTATTTTCAACAACCGGCTTGCAAGCCGGAAGAAAATTTAACAACCGGCTCTTGCGAGCCGGTGCGAGCCGGCTCCAGCACACCACTGCCTATTACCCTTATCTCATCTAGTAGTCCAAGCAATCACCACAGTCTTCTTGCTTCTCTAGTATACTAAAGCTTATTACTAACATATCATATTCTTGAGGAAAAAACTGGTAAGCACTGCAGTTCATTGCCAAATTTTGATAATGTTTCTTTTGAGTGTTTGTGCACTATTCTATAATTTTTAATTGAGTTCATTTCTGGAGATTGCTTTTATTGTACATCGCTTTTGTTTCTTCCTTCTTTCCATTACATAGCCCATCCCAATAGCTCCCAGAACGGGTTACGGAATTACACTCATAATAGTACAATATATAAGAAAATTAAACAGTTCCAGCCTGACAATTTCCATTTCAACTCAAATTCCTAGATTAAAACAAGTAAGTTTTAACATCCTTACAAAATCCCAAAAGATCATTAATAGATCTCAGAGGGAGGAACCTTGTTCCACAACCAGGTCATAAAGTGGAGTAAACTTGAGAGAGAGCACACTAATTGAAAGAATCCGGCAGAAGGTAAAAGAAAATGCCTCTCACTTTGAGAACGTAATGATCAAGAGTATAAATTGGCAGCTTATCAGAAACATATCTTGGTGCCATGCCATGAAAAACTTTAAACGTCAACACCAGCATTTTGAAAATACGTTGTTTTATTTGGAAGCCAATGCAAAGAAGAAAGAATAGGTGAGATATGATCTTGTAAACCTAAATTCTTCAAAGTCAAACAGCTGCATTTTGAACATGCTAGAGTCTTTTGCAACTCTTTATTAGGTAACCCCACAACAATGCACTGCAATAATCAATGCTTGAAATTACATAAGCACAAAGCAACTGAGCAAAATCAGACTCTGTAAAATAAGTATGAATCCTGCGTAATTGGCGTATATAGTAAAATAAAAGACCAAACAAGAAATATGGCTATCAAAAGTTAACCCAGCATCTCTGGCAAAACTTCCAGACTATGAACTTGGCCTTTCGCGACTACATTAGACCCTTCCCATAATAAAGATGGTTGTGTAAAAAAAAAAAAAAAAAAAGGCGATTTCAACAAACACCAATTTTAAAAAACCCATATACTTGAGAAATTTTGAGCTTTTGCTTTGTGGGTAAGATTCTTTCCAAATTTTCTTTTAGCCTGGCTTATTGAAGATTTATATCCAATTTACCAGTGCTTATGCTCTAGATATCCGGACTTAATAAATCAAGTTCTTATGGCTTTCATAGCCTCTTTCACATCACCATTTAACCATTCTGGCAGTTTTTTGGTCTTCTTTCTATCCTTTCAAATGCATGAAGAAAAATAAAAGAAAAGTCTCTCCCAGAAGCCCAGATGTAAGCACAGACAAAAACAGACTGAAGAAACTTGCAAGGCAGAGGTTACATAGGATGCTCAGAAAAACCTTTAAATTGTGTGACTGATTCATCTTGCTTATTGAGAGAGAATGCCAAATTTAACTTCTCAAAAACATTTTTGAAAACTAATCAAACCTTTAAATGATTTACTTGAATGTCAGGGGATTTGTAGCACACTGGAACAAGAGACCTGGGTTTGATTCACTAATCAGCTGAGGCCAGCTGGATCCAGGCATACCAGAGTCATGATGCACCAATGGATGCTGCTACTGTGGGAGACCTGCTGGCCAACAAAAACATGCTGAAGGTATGTTTTAGGGGAGATGTCCTTCCAGCTCTCAGGAATGGCAATGGTTTTCTGAGCAGACCAGAGAGCAAAGGACAGTCAGAGACCATTGCTGAGACAAAGGAGAAAAGTTAACATTTGTTTCTAAAAGGACCTCTAAATACATACATATTCAACACAGGCTTCAGTAGTATTTATACAGATATCATACCTCCTGTTCTTCCAACACCAACCTGCACAGCAGGTCGAAGGCTGCCTTCATTTTTCAACAAATGAGGCAAATGGTAATACATATTTGGCACTTGAAGAGAGTTTTTATTTGATAATTCCTTTAACAGCTTCAGTGTTCCATCTAGAAAAATACAAATATGCAGAAAAGTGTAATATTAAAGTAATTATAAAGTAGTTACAAATGGAACAAAATATCAAGATTACAGGGCATAATAAAGATATATAACTACACAAAACAGATCATTTGCTTACAGAATCTTTTACAGGGCTGGCTTAACAAGTGAGCCAGTGAGACACTGGCTCAGGACACTGAAAACCTGCCTTACTGGGTGCTCACAGCAGCAGAACTGTAATCCTTTGCTCCTGCTGTTCTTTGTATTGTGTTGGTGCTTGCACTGTAGCTATTTTTACACGCGAAAACCATCACATCCTATATTCGTATGAGAATACAAGTAATTACAAAATCTTCCTAAAGGCAGTATTAAAAAAAATTTATAAAAGCAAAAATATTCAGAAACAAATCACAAAGGAATTATAATTATGGACATAATTATCGACATGTGCTAAGAAAATAACGCACTTAATTTGCCAAAAACATGTCAACTGGCAAAAACATGTATTTGCCTTCAAATAATTCTTTAGTGTAATGTACATTAACAATGATATACACAGCATGTAAATGGCATATAAACCAGTCTATTCAGCAAACTAAACCGCACAAGCTGCATTACTCATGGAACACCACTTTTGAGGTGGTGGTATCTTTCCTCTCCTAGGAGTACCTGGCCACTTTGGGTGGTGCTATCTTTCCTCCTCAGGTAGCCTCTTAAAGGAATGGTTCATAAAAATATTAACTCCTCACCTTCCAATCCACCACAGCAGGACTCTCCAAGCGACAACTCTTGTATCCCAGATTTAAAGTGGACTTATTTTAATTAGGTCTTTCTGAGTTAGGTAGACTTGCCGGGACTGACTTTGGCAGTGGAGAAGTCCCAATTCCTTGATCTTTCTTCTCTTTCCTATTTGGGCTTTGTAGTTCCTTTCAATCTTCTTATTTTATAGTTATGTAAACCGCTTTGATTGCTTCTACATGAAACACTGTATAATAACTGCCAAAAACATACTTGGTGGGTAGTGGAGTAAGGGGAAATTGCAAGTCAACTCCAGACCTGTAGGCCACCCGCGACAGATACTTTATGGGTGGCTGGATCCAATCAGCCTGTGCTCTGCTTTGACTGGGGAGACGGCTAGGACTTCCGAGGATGGGGATGGCGAAGCCTGGAATGCTGGGCCGGAGCACAATGAACAGGAGGCGGGTACCTACACCTTTGAGAGTAATAGGTATGATGCCTAAACCTGGTTGAGTATCTTCTTGCTAAAGATGAAGATGAAGTACACCAAGACAATATGGATAGTATCTGTTGGTTTCTTAATGAGGTCAGCAACCCCTTTCACTTTCTCTCCAAACAAGTTGTCCCCTCAGCACGGCATGTCTAACAACTTCGCTTGAACCACTGGTTCTAGGTCAGACACGCAGCCATGAGAGCCTGTGCATCCCCACACCCATTCCGGAGAGTCTGGACACTCAAAAGTTATCATAGGCACATCTAGCCAGATAATGCCTACACTCCATCTGCTTATTGTCCAGCTGGCGAAGTTCTGTGGCCTGCTCTTTATTTTTCTTACATTTGTACCCCGCGCTTTCCCACTCATAGCAGGTTCAAAGCGGCTTACATATTATATACAGGTACTTATTTGTACCTGGGGCAATGGAGGGTTAAGTGACATGTCCAGAGTCACAAGGAGCTGCCTGTGCCTGCAGTGGGAATCGAACTCAGTTCCCCAGGACCAAAGTCCACCACTCTAACCACTAGGCCACTCCTCCACTGTACTGTACAAAAATGGTACTCTTGTACTACTACAGCACTGTGTACTACTCACGAGCCCTCTCTAAGAGTTGCCAACAGAGACTGTGCATTAATTGGCCGACCCACTTCCTGTCCCCACCGATCTGCAACCTCTTGCAGACTCCTCGTTGGCGATTGTTTTCCAAGTTCTTTACAAAACCAAAATACCGAAACTTGGCCCAGGCATCCCCCTCCAGGAGCCCCCACAGTTGCTGCCCGAAAACTATGAAGAGAAGAGAGTCCACCAGAGTCAGTGCATGGTTTACCAAAAACCCCACCTACAGGCTCGTGTAGAGCTGGTAGGACTGGATGCGGGAAATAAGCATCTAGGCCTGAAGTCTCTCTCCCAAAACAAATCCAAAGTTCTGGCCTCTCACCCGGGGGCACCTAAGCATGAGTCTGAGGGTACCTGGTCAAAATAGCCCCGACAAAATGGCCCCTGATATAACAGCCATTGTCAAAATGGCCTGCCCACAATATAACCCTTGACAAGTTAGCCCCCCGACAAAAGGGCTGATCAGGCTGCCCAGAATATCAGGCTGCATTTTTTCCTAATAATCTTACCTTGCCAAACAGAATAAGGTTGGTAAGACTATGAAAATGATGACAATATTGTGTTTTTTTTTTTTTTTAATTATCATGTTGATGGAAGAATAGTTTCTTTAAATACCAGAACAGATCATGAATACCAGTTTGTAGCTATAGAATTTTGTTTATATATTGCTTTATGCAATTGAATGCTGGTAGGAGTCTTTATCAGTGAAGATTTCAGTTGTAGTTTATTATATTTTTGTGATTTGTTATTTTTTCTAAGGGGGCTGTTTTGTTAAGGGGGCATTTTGTCCGAAGGGCCATTTTGATAGGGTGTGAAATGTCAAGGGTAATTCTGTTACAAGGCTATTTTGTCAGGGCTTTTTTGTTGGGGCTATGACGACTGGGTGCAAAGTCCGAGAACTCTTGGCCCGCTTGAGAATGGATTCGACCACCATGGAGTTGTGGGGCAACTGTGCCTTCTCGAATCCGGGAGCCTTCTAGACACAAAACTACGTTATCGACATTCTTTGGTATGACCTGCACTGTAAGGGGAGACTCAGTTCATCAGTGTGTCCTTAAGGATAGAGTGTAATGGTACAGCAACCTCTTCCTTAGGACGAGAGACCTATAGCCCAGGAGAGACAACATCTCTACCCTGGGCTCCTCCTCCGCCTCCAACTTAAATGGGACAGTCACAGTCAGCTCCCTTACAAAATTTGGCTCCTGGAGGAGATTTCCATCTCTCTTGAGAAGGAGAGGGATCAGATGGAATTCCATATGACTCCTCCTCCGAGAAGTAATTGTAAGTGCCCTCGATGCCAAAGCGGGAGCCCCTTGTAGCAATTATGTCCACTCTTTTTGGAGCACGCTGCGTAACCGCTCATCGAAGGTAGACATCAGCAAAGTCACGGAAGCCGAAGCACAGGCAGCCTGAGAAGAAGTCTGTGCTGAACTAATGGTGGGGACCGAGCAACTCGGTGACTCGCATACCGGCACCTCTTCCAAGGAGGGGGAGCGCTCCTCCCAGCGCCAGCACTTCTTGAGTATCTGATCCGCCAAGGCCCCAGTGCTCTCAGCACCATGCGTTGAATATCGGTGCTTATGTTTCTTGGGTTTCCCTCGATGCACAGAGCTCTATTTCCTGGTGCAAATAAGGATATTGAATCCTCGCGGGTTCTCGATGTCTGTGTTGGGTCCAGTGCTGACTGGTGCCAGGGCCTGCTAACAATGCCTGGTGTCAATGCAGGTGGAGACCCACTTGATGATGGTGCACTCCCAGTTGATGCTGGAGTCAAAGCAGCCATGGAGGTTGATATCATTGGTGCCAAAGTCGATGATCCAGCCTTCAAAGAGCCAAAACGTTGCTCCCTTTAAGCCAGTCGCACTCTCTGGGTTCTTGCCTGCAGACACAAAGATCACAAACAGAGGGGTCATGATCTGGCCCAAGGCACCCTAAGCACCAATTGTGAATGTCCGTGGCAGATATCACGTGCCTGCATTTAGTGCAGCGCTTGAAGCCACTAGGAGTTTTCTGGGACAGCTTAAAAAGAAACTCGGCCAAAACAAATTTCTCAATCTTGAACGAAAAAAAGGGAAGCATTCAAACTGAGGTTTGAGGCTGCAACCTAAACATGCTGCCACACACGAAAAAAGGAAATTTTAAAGGGGGGGGGGGTGGGGAAGAACAAAATGGAAAGTCAATTTGAAAACGAAAGCACAGTGTGAGGCAGAGAATGGAACACACATCCTCTCAGCTCAGCGGAAAAGCAAAGATACTTACCTGTAGCAGGTATTCTCTGAGGACAGCAGGCCTTATATTCTCACAGTTGGGTAAAGTGATGCCGCGTTGACTGGTTCAGAGCTTCTAGCAAGCTTAACCAGAGCTTTGTGGAGCATGAGTCACTCCACCATATGTGCTCGAGTGCCTTCCTTCCCGCCACTAAAGCAATAGTTAGATACTACAGCATAAGCAAGAGGAAAAATAGGAGACAACACCAAGGGGAGGTGGGTTTGTGAAAATATAAGGCCTGCTGTCCTCGAAGAATACCTGCTACAGGTAAGTATCTTCGCTTTCTCCGAGGACAAGCAAGATATCCCTAGCATCCAGGCTCATTCAAAAACAACAAACATTGGTTAATTGGGCCTTGAAACAGCGAGGACATAACTCAGATTAACCTGAAACTATATACAAATTGAGTGAGAGTGCAGCCTGAAACAGAATAAAACGGGCCTAGGTGGGGAGGAGTTGGGTTCTAGATCCCAAACAGATTCTGCAACACTGTCTGTTCGAACCGTCACGTCAGATAACTTGCTCAATGCAGGAATGAGAAGTGAATGGGTGGACTGAACCACATCGCAGCCTTGCAAATTTCTTTAATGGAGGCTAACCGCAAATGGGCTACCGATACAGACATGGCTCTTGACATTGTAAGCCTTGACATGACCCTCCAGAGTCAGCCCAGCTGGGAAGGAACTGCAATCTGCCAACCAATTAGAAATAGTGCGTTTCCCCAAAGGTGACCCCCATCCTGTTGGGATCAAAGAAACAAAAAGTTGGGCGGACTGTCTGTGGGGCCTACTCTGCTCCATAAAGTAGGCCAATGCTCGCCTGTAGTCCAAGGTGTGCATGGCACTCTCACCAGGATGTGCATGAGGTTGGGGGAATGATGGCAAAACAAATCAACTGTTTCACATGGAACTCAGACAAGCTTTTGCAGTAACTTAGGGTACGTGCAGAGGACTCTGTTGTGATGAAACTTCATATAAAGATGCATCCACTACTTCAGCCTGAAGCTCAATGACCCTGTGAGCTGAAGTAACAGCCACCAAGAAAATGACCTTCCAGGTCAAGTACTTCAGATGCAGGAATTCAGCAGCTCAAAAGTAGCTTTCATCAGCCTGGTTAAAAAAATGCTGAGATCCCATGACACAGGCAGAGGTTTGATAGGGGGCTTTGACAAAAGCAAACCTCTCATAATCGAACTAGAGGCTGTCCAGAGAAGGGCTTACCACTCTACATGCTGATGGTAAGCACTAATTGCACTGAGGTGATGTTATGACCCGGTAGTAGTGAGCCCCTGTGCCCCGACTGAGATGGAGTGAAGCTGTACTCGGTCAGGCAGCCAGACAACCCCTAGCTTCATCTGGGAAGCGACCACCGTTCACCGAGAGTAGAGCTCTCAGCTGCAGGTGGCCACCAGGACTTCTGGAACCGGCGGGGTTGCACAGCCGCTGACCAGGATGGCAGGAAACAGACACAGTCCAGCACCAGAACTCCGAATAAGCAAGAGTAGTCAAAAATCAGTCCAGGGTCAAGGCAGGCAGCAAACAAGTGAAATCCAAGAAACTAGCCAAAGTCCGGTACACAGGAAATCAGGAACAGAAGATAGTGGCGAACAGCACTCCGACAGCAACTCCTCAGAACAACTGAGGCCGAAGCAAAGAAGGCCAGGAGGCAGTGCTTTAAATAGTGAAGCAATCAGAGCAAACCAAACTCAGGTGAATCCAACATGGCAGCCCCCATAGGAGATCCTCCCACGACCAGATATGGAGTACCTTCCTGTTCTTGTTTAGACAAGATGGCTGCCCCCTCCTGAGCTACCCAAGATGGCTGCTGCTCTTGCTCCAAGCCGGATGACGGCTGCCGGACTTAGGAAACTGAAACAGACCCTTAAGACTGAACCTTGTCCCTTTTGGATGGAGCTGCAGAATGACTTAGCCGGGAGGAGCATCGAACAGGTGAGGGACGTAACAGGTGAACCTTTAAGACCAGGCTCTGAAAGGTGTAGAAGGTATTCAAGCAGGGTCTGTGTAGGACAGGAGAGGGAATCTAGGGCCTAGCCCTCACACCAGACAGCAAACCACCTCCATTTAAAAGAGTAACACCTCATAGTGGAATCTTTCCTGGAAGCCAGCAAGACCCGAGAGACACCATAAAGACCTAAGGAAACATATTCTAGACCATGAGTGACAGAGCCCAAAGGGTCGGAAAACACTCCAATCACAGTTCTTCAGAAGATAACTCCAGAAGAGGAGGGAAATAAATCTGTAAGGCCAATACAGCGCGATCAAGATCATGGTCCCGTGGTCTTGACTGAGTTTCAGCAAAGTTTTCCCCACAAGAGAAATGGGAGGATATACATACAGAAAACCTGTCCCGCAATGAAGAAGGAATGTATCTGACACTAGTCTGTTGTGGGCCTGAAGCCTGGAAACGAAACCAAGGGCCCTTGTGATCTACATAAATGACAAACAGATCCAACCAGGGGGTGCCCCACACTTGGCAAAATCTAACGGGCAACACCCATGTGGAGAGACATCTCGTGTGGCTGCATAACCCTGTTCAGCCTGTTGGCCAGACTGTTTTTGCCCACCAGATAAGTGGCTCAAAGGAACATGCCATGTCGGCGAGCCCAGTGCCACATCCGGACAGCCTCCTAACACACAGGGTTTGATCCGTTGCCCCCTGCTTGTTGATGTAATACATGGCAACCTGTCAGTTTGAATGATACAATTTGGTGAGATAGCCAATCTCTGAAACCTTTAGAGCATTCCAGATCACATGAGCTCCAAGCTCCTCGAGTGTGAAAGCCCATCTACATGAGCTCCCCAACCCAGGAGAGATGCATTCTTTTTGCGGCTGAGGAATTTGGAATGGCAGTCCAGAATCAAAATGGATCGAATGGTCCACCACAACAGAGAGCAAACAAGCTCTGGGTCACTCAGATGACATCTTCCAGATCTCCTGTGCTTGGCACCACTGAGAGGCTAGAGTTCATTGGGCTGATCTCATCTGAAAGCATGTCATGGGAGTCACAAACTGTGGAGGGCAATGGTGCCCAACAACTCAACATCTGCCGAACCATGACCTTATGAGAGGCTTGAACCTGAGAAGTCAGTGCAACTAGAGAATCTGCTCCTCGGCCCCAGGAAAAAGGCTCAAACCTTCTGCGTATCATGCAGGGATCCAATGAATTCAGATTGCTGGGCAGAGTGAAGGTGGGACTTGGGTAGTTTAAAAACAAACCCTAGGTGCTTGAGAACCCGAATAGCACACTGCATGGACTCCCAAGCACTGTCCTCCAGTGTGCTCTTCACCAGCCAATCACTGACGTTAAGAGAACACATGCAACCCCAGTCTGGGAGGCTGACACGAGGCCAAAAGACAATACGCGGTTCTGGAAGTGGTGTGCTCCCAGTCGAAACCGAAGATACTTCCAATATGCAGGAAGTATCGGGATGCGCGTATAATATGCATCCTTCAAGTCCAGAGAGCATAACCAATTGTTTCTCTAAATAATCAGGAGAAGGGTGCCTAGGGAAATCATACTCAACTTTTTTTTTTGACCAGGAATTTGTTCAGGACAATTAGGTCTAGGATGGGACGCACCCTCCCTGTCTTCTTTATCACGAGGAAGTCCCTTGCAGAGAATCAACTGCCCCTTCTTCCCCAGTGGAACGGGCCCGACCGCATGGGCTTTTAGAAGGAGCAGAGCATTCCTCCGCCCAGATGCCAACAGACCGTGGCCACCACCACCCATCACCTTGGATCACCTTGGAAAAGTCAAAAGGCAAGGATCAGAACTGGACACGCCACCCCAAGATCAAAAACAAATAAAATGCTTTACAGGAAGCCAAATGAGGATGTGAAAGTAAGCCTCCTTGAGATCCAGAGCAGTGAGGAATTCTTCCGGCTGGACCAAGGCAATGACAGATCGAAGTGTCTCCATCTGGAGGGCCTCAATCACACGCTTGAGATCCAGAATGGACTGAAAGGTGCCGTCCTCTTTGTTGGGGGACCATGAAATAGATGGAATAACTGCTGCAGCCTTCCTCCCCTGGAGGCACCGGAACCATCGCCTCAAGCCACAAAGACACTGCAGGGTGTTGTGCATGGTCCGCCTCTTCAGAGACACACTGCACGGGAACTAAGAAAAAATCTGCAAGGAGAGAGGAGAACTAGCTTGTAGCCCCTCCCTAACAATTTCCAGGACCCACCAATCCATGGTAATCCGGGCCCACTCCTCTTAAAACTCGGACAAGCGACCTCCTATCCGAACCCCTCAGGAGGGACCCAGGAAACCTTCACTGGAAGGCATGAGGCATTCAAGGCACAGGAGGGATGCCCACCGGCCTTCCTATCCGTAGGAAAGCTAGAGCTGCTGAAACCAGAACATGGAGGAGGCCGAGGACGACCTGGCCTGTAGAGCCTAGTGTCCCAGAACTGAGAACGAGCCTGGGAAGAAGGCTTAGGCCAATCCTCAGGCAAACGAATGGACTAGCCTAGACCCTTAACCAAATGCTCCAAATCCTCACCAAACAGGAAGTTTGGTTAAGGTGGACTTGGAGGCAACATCTGCCATCCAGTTCTGCAGCCACAGCGAACAAGTGGACACTGCCAACATGACTGCTTAGCAGAAGCTTGGAGTAAATCATAAAGGCCATCTGCCAGGTAGGCTAGATCCAAAGTAGGCAAGTCCAAGACCCCAGGTCCCCTGATACATAGTAACATAGTAGATGGATGGCAGAAAAAGACCTGCATGGTCCATCCAGTCTGCCCAACAAGATAAACTCATATGTGTATACCTTACCTTGATTTGTAACCTGCCTTTTCAGGGCACAGACCGTACAAGTTTGCCCCAGCAGTATTTCCCGCCTCCCACCACCAGGTCCCGCCTCCCATCTCCAGCTCTGGCACAGATCGTATAAGTCTGCCCTCCACTATCCTCGCCTCCCAACTACCAACCTCTCTTCCCCCACCTGCTCCGCCACCCAATTTTGGGCATCTGCTGCGGTAAGCTTAAGACATGCTCGCGCCACATAAGACCCAGAAACAGTGGTTTGCAGGCACAGGGTAGCCACCTCAAGGGCCATCTTCAGAACAGCCTCAATCTCCAATTTTGCATGTCCTCGAGGGTTGTACACCCCTGGACAGGCATCGTAGTTTTCTTGGTTACCGATGTAACCACAGAATCAACCGAAAACAGCTTAAATTTCTTCAGATCCTCCAGGAGAAGCAGGTAAAAGCGAGCCACAGCTACAGCCACCTTAAGCCCTGAATCAGGAGTTATCTACTGGGCTGAAATAAGCTCCTGCATGGCCTCATGAATGTGGAAGGAAGGCCCGGGGTGGGGGGGAAATCTTCTGAACCCTAATATGATAAGCTGAAGGCAATGGTGGCACCAGAGAAGATATATCCAGGACCTCTAGAGAGCGAGTAATCGACAACCGTAAGCGCCTCCTTGCGAAAAAAGGCAGGCCACAGATGAATCATCTCCCGCATCTGGGAGGAAGCTCACCCTCCTCCAGGGAGTCCCCCTGATCCAGCACCCATACAGAGATAGGCATCCCAAAAGGGAGTCTGACACCACCGAGTCCTTCTCCCAGTCTAAAGCTTGAGACGTCTGGGGCCTCTTCAATGAAGGGACCCTACCCCCTCACCCCTGAGGGGATAACACAACCTCCTCCTGAGACCAAGAAAGCCCAACACCACTGGAAGACTGTCGGTTGGGCCCTTTTTAGCAAAAATGCCTGATGCATCAGAAGGAATTACTTCAGGGAAGAATGGGCACTCTCCTGCAGTCAATGAGCTGTCAGGAAGAAACCGGAGCTGAAGAACTGGTCATAAAGGCCGATGAGGCAAGGCCCTGACCTCAACCCCAGAGCTCAGGCACGAAGGGGGAACATGTGGGTAGGAATAAAAATGGCCGCCCCCGCCGTGCCCGGACGAAGTGGCCTGTGAAAGCAGGTGGAAAACCCCTGCAACTCTCTGTCCAGCCCGAGATTATGACTTCCATCTGGACCCAGGAGTCGTGTCCCATCCCCCCTCAGCACCAGCCTGCCGTCGCAGTAGAGGCGCGCAAGTGGGACACTGTACTAAGGGAGACTTCCAAGTCTTGCATGTGGAGCAGCACTTCACTGCCTCTGAAGGCACCGCCTTGCTCAGCGCAGGAAAAACCGCAGTACTCACCAAACGCCACTTACGGCAGTCACAAAAGTCCCTCTTGCAATGCCAGCTGACAGTTGAAATTCCCGTCTGGCACACAGAAGTGTGTGCTGCTTTTTTTTTTGTTGTTGTTAAACAGCGAAAATCAGGGAGTGGGGAGGGCCCCACACCTCCAGGTACTTCCACTGAACTGACAACAGAACTCTGGTGCCAGAAGAAAAAGCAGCAAGCGAGGCCAAGGTAACCCAACACCAGATGTGGGAAAACCACCTGCTGGAGATAGAGGATATTGAGGGGCTTTCACAGAGCACTGGCTCCTAGGGCAGTGAAATTCAGTGCCCTCTATTCCACCTGCTGGCAGACAGGCTCAACTCACGTCCCAGATTGATCTGTGCGATGCTGAGGAAGTATGAAATAAATTTGCATAAAACAGGGGTAGTACATGCAGAGTTCTCCTCTCATGCTTACTCCTTGTGAATGCCCTGAAAACCTGACTAGTTGTTAGGACCCCATGACAGAACAGAAAACCTTAGCCTACAAGATGATAAAGAAATTCATCAAGTTCCAAAGATGAGAATATTTTATGGTTATCAGTAAATTACTAATGGACATAATCATCTTGGTCTTGATGCCCTAACAGATAAGCATGTCCTATGCCTGCATCATAAGGGCAATGCAGAGAGACAGTTTGTTCCGACAAATAATAGTGACAGCCCATCTCAACCACCTGAACGTAGGCTTGGTGAGAGGGAAAGGAATCAGCCAGGCATATTTTGTGAAAAACCTTCAGATTCACTGTCCAATAGGAGTTTCTATTAAACAAAATTCAAGTTCATAAACCTATCCTGGCTATGTGCTTCCTTAGTTCCAATACACCTAGGATCACCATATTGCGCAGACAAAAAAAAAAGATAAAATAAAAATGGTTGCTACCTTTGCTAAAGAATATCATAGCCTTTTGTTAATGAAAACACATCAAACAGCAACTGACTTACAGTACAGCAGTAGACAACCTAATTTTCAAAAACTTCCAGATTTTAGTTTGATCAAGTCCAACTCTGGCTAGCTTCTGAGATATCTTTGCATAACATATGCTTAAAGTTGTGCTGCACAAATTCCATATTTTATTTTCTTTTGAACTTGCTGAATAATGCTATGGTCACTGATTGATACAGTCCAAAGGTTCCTATAAAGCTTTCTTGACAAGAATTCTGTACAGACTCTCTCTTTAACATTGGATACAGTCAATAAGCATATTACAAAAGGGAGAGGGATGGGGAGGGGAAGGGGAAGGGGAGGGGGGAACAGAAATGGGATGATAGATGTTCAGATGTATTAGTAACAGGTTTGAGATGTTTACTACTAGAGTTCTACGGATTGGCACGATATTGTATCATTTATGCATTCATCAATAAAACATTATTACATCTAAAGTTGTGCTGCACAAACAAACTTTGCTTTGACAGATTCAATTCAGCAAAACCTTTTTCTCTCTCTTTAGAACCCCCATGTGTCCAGATGGACTAATAGGCCCAAATAGTTTTCTGTGTTGGTCATAGGCACATAAAAGAAAAAGAAAATATTTTCCTAAAAATTAAAAATCCTGGAAGATATATCTAAAGATGTCCAAAAAGAGGATATATCTACTTAAGAGAGAACATACATAGTAACCCTACATAGACCTGATATTTAGGAGCCCTGCACTTAGCTTTTCCTCACTGCCCTGATTTCTCTCCATTAGAGTAATGTTAGGACTATTATAGACTTTTGTAGGAAGTGGATATCTGAGGTCAAGTCCGAGAAGCATTTATTCAGTCAGGAACAGGGTAATAGTTTCTGTAAGCACAATTAACATTGATATCAGCTATTTACCTGAAAAAACTGTTTTAGTGCACCCTTGCTTCCATTAGTTTCTGCTACCACACGTCTGAACTGTTCCAAGATTGAATTTAGCTCCGAAGAGCGCTGCAAAGTTCTATGTTCAGCTATACGAAGGCGCTCTTTCAAAGCATGAAATTCTCGTTGATAAGCAATCAATTTTTCCTGCAATTAAAGTACAATATCCTCAGAAAAGTGTACAAGACCACAACATACTGTTGCAGTTCAATACAGCCAATGTATCAACTTCTTTATGTATTAAATTAAGCCACATTGCTCACTTTCTGTTAGTATCCTCAAAAATAGTCCAAATGCACCAATGATGACCTATTACTTGTTGCTAAAATATCATCTAACAACACTCCAAAGATGCCCAGATGACATATGCAATTAAGAGATAATATCAGTCTTAAATGTTGATAAAGCTATTGCATGTTGGATACATGGCTGTCACGAAAAGCCCAGCCACCTGCCTGGTTACCTCGCACCCACTTAGAGGGTCCATCCCCAGCACTGCTTCAGGCCTGCCTGAACCTGCCGCTGGTGCTCCTATACTGTACCCTCCTCCCAATGACTGGGTCAGAACTGCCTCTGGGCGAGTCTCCTGTTCTCAAATAATCCCCAGTGATTTCTAGGTTACTGGAGACACACTCCCAGTGGTCCCCAGAAAGAACTCACAGACCCAACACACAAACCACCAAAAATTCTTTATCAGTCCAGACAACAGGGTGAACACTATGCTTATTCTCTTAAAAAGTATTGAACAGTGGAACAAAATAGTGCAATGGCAAACAATAAATATAATTGATCCATATTTCAGTTACATCACTAACTAAACACATGCCTACTTTCTACAAAGTACCTGGGGAGATCAGGGCATATATCTGTTCAGAGAGCTTCAGCAAAGAGATCTCTATCTTCTCCTCCTGGGCTGAAACTGAAGCAACAGCCAGCACCTGCTGGGTAATTTCAAGTCCAGGCCAATCAGAGCCCAGAACAGTCAAGTTTCAAATAAAAACTGGTTACATTACTACAGGCACTTCCTATCATCTGTGTTCCAACTAAAAGAAAGAGAAGTCAGTCCTCTGTAGCAGCTTTAAGCTGAATATGCACCATCTTTGGGCCAACAGGAGAAATACACTTCAAAACATAATCAATGCGGGAAAATATCCAATACATTTTTACAGGCTTAAAATATACTGTTTCTTCACAGTGGTGATAGTACCTAAGCTGCTATGTCACCAGGACAAACTAGTAAGACAGAAAGCACATTTAAATATTTAGGGGTAGTACAATCATTTTCAGTTCAAGGATCAGGTTTCTGCTGTAGCGAAGATGGGATTTAATATTTTATGTCAACTGTGTGCCGTTAGATATATTTTGGACAAGGCCAGTCTGCATACCTTAATTCACACTTTTCTGTTATCACAATTGGATTATGGAAATGTTGTGTATGCCAGGTTACCAAGCTCTACTCTTAAGCGGTTACAAACATTAATACCACAATCCGTTTGCTTGGCAAGACTCACAAATGTAACCATGTCAAGCCATTATATTGTTTTCACTGGCTTCCATTTTTATACAGAATTAAATTTGAAGTGTTGGTATTAGCTCAAAGCCTATGAAATCACCTTATTTGGGGTCTTTAGCTAACCCTTACACCCCCTACAAGAGCACTCTGGTCATCATTTTATCTGTTCATCAGCTAGTCATTCTGTGTCTAAATCATCAGCCTACTGGGTCTCTACACGTGAGAGTGCCTTTCTTTGGCTGGCATCAACTCTTTGGAACCAGCACCTTGCAGAGATTCGTGCCAAGAAATTTGTACCAAAATTTAAAAGACAACTAAACATATATTTCTTCATTCAAACATTTGTTGTATCAGATGTTTCAGATGAGGGGACAGCCTGAATGTGCAGTACCTGTGAAAATCATGTTTTTGTTCTCTCATTTGTATATTGGGGAGGGGTATGTATTAATGGCTCTGGATTGGTCGAACAGGTCTATCGTGTGGAAAACTCTGTAAACAAAATAGCTCCAAAAGTCCATGTTGCCATGAGCTTATAAATGTGGAAAAAAGGGGCAAAGACAAAGGAGAAGTGTTAATGAAAACAAAGAGGTAAAGACATAAGGGAGAAATGTTAGAAAAATTAACTATATATATCAAAACAAGAGAAAGACGCTATAAAAACCTGTATGAAAGGAGCACCAAGTATGAGAGAAAACAAGTAAAACTAAGAAAAAAAAAAAGCATTGCACCAAAAATGAGTCTGCTGTACCATGGGAAATTAAAATGTGCCCAAAACACATCAAACATGAAAACTTAACCACAAACATCTTACTGCATGAACATGCATATCACAATTAATAATCATCATCGGGTAATAATATGTAATACGAAAAATGCAGCATCACAGCTGATGTAACCTATGTCATTATAAACATGCATATTAAAGAAACATGAAAAGTGAAAATATTTAAAACAAAGACATAATGCCAAAGAAACCCCTCTAAATATAAATGTGCATTGTTACTTCTAATAACATATGGTGGTAAGCTATAAAATAGAAAAAAGAAGAAAATGCTAAATAAAGCTGAAACTAATGTGAAAGGATAACTAACAAGTGAATTAAAGTGGTGTCTAGAGATTAATTGCATAAGAGAAAATTTTCATAGAACAAATAAAGTGCTGTGTCTAAATGCTGCAAAGTGCAGAATGAATCGCAAAAGCAGGGGTAAGTGAATGACAGTGCGCATGTGTGTGTGTATAGTGCAAGCAAGTGCAAGAGAAAAACCCTGTGAAACAAGTAAAGCTAAGCACAGCTGTACCTAAAATAAGTCTGCTGAACTATATGAGATTGAACAGTGCCCATAACACAACAAATATGAAATATGAACCACAAAGAGATCTTGCCACATTAACAATGCAGACCATGATGAACAATCACCACCAGGTAATGGCAAAGAAATATGAAAAGAGATCCACAACCCTATGGGACTTTAAAATGCAGCATCATGGCTGATTTAACCTACATCATTATTAACGTGATATGATGTATTAAAAAAAAAAAAAAACATATGAAAAGTGAAAATATGTTTAAAAAGGGTATAATGTCAAAGAAAAAAATACATCTAAATATAATGTGCACTAGCGCTTCAAATTCAAACATATCACCAAAAATAGACATTAATAAAAAATGAAAGTGATAAGCTATAAAATCAAAAAAGAATGAAAATGCTAAATATAACAAAAAAAATTAACATTGTAAAAGAATGACAAGTTAATAAAATATTGATGCTTAAAAGATGAATTGCATAAAAGAAAATTTGCTATGTCTAAACGCTCCCAATGTGCAGAACGAAATCAATCTCTAAAGCAGAGGTGAATGAATGACAGTATGCATGTGTGTGTATAGTGCAAACACATAACATGCGGTTGGGAAAAAGGATACAGTGATAAAAATGACAAGTACTAATCAAACTGCAGTATGCAGGAGCACTTCTAAGGAATGTGGAGAGAAGGCAGAAAAAAAGGGGGGGATAGGAACAGGTAAAAAGCAATAGATTAATACAATAAGAAGAGGTAGGTAGCAAAAAAAAACATCAAGTGAAAAAGCAGCATAATACGACAATGAAAACATATGGAAAAGAGTAATGACCTAGAGAAATGGTCTCAAATCCAGTTCCGAGTTAAAACCATTAGGGACAACTATATTCAGTTCAAATGTGAAACACTGTCCTCTCAGAAGAATGCAGTCTGACACCTCCATGCCATTAATTCTGAATCATTTTGATCACAAAAAAAGCAGGTTTATCAGTTGATGAATGACTAGCAGAATACCAATGTTGAACAAGTGGTGCAGTTTTAACATTCCTAATACAGCTCCTGTGCTTGATGATGCTTGTCAACTGTACACTTATAACAAATTTAAGGCCAGCATAACCTATGGAACAGGTGAGGCTCTCTCCCATGGAACTGGAGATAAAGGGCACCAAATGCCTGAGCTTGTGATGTCACTAGCCCTATAGGTTAAGCTGGCAGTGTTGCATGTGCTGGGGAAAAAAGAACAGCCGGCAACCCCCTTCCCCCAACTATCTTTAAAGGCAATTTCCCCCTCCCAAACACAGACAGCGTTTCACCTAAGACATCAGCTCCGGCAGCTTCCTTCTGCCCTGCCCCTCCTTTGATATAACTTCCTTTTTCTACAGAGGCACAACAGAAGGAAGATGCAGGGGCTGATGCAGGTAGTATTAGATGAACCAATGTCAGTATTCAGGAGAGAGAAATTGCCTTTAAAGGTAGGTCAGGGAAGTTCGGGAGGATGGCCTGAGGCGGGGGGATGTGCCAATGGTGGCACGCCAATGGGAGGGCACTAAACTAAAAGTTGGCTCAAGGCACCATGATCCCTTGAGCCAGCCCTGAACAAATTGCATGGGCATACAATAACATACATGACCTGAGCTGAATTACAATTAGTACAATGAAACAATTTAAATTCTTGTTTAGAAATCGGATGTATAAATGTGGTCAGTGTAACACTATACTTACAAACCAAGCATGGATGGGCAGACTGGATAGACCATAAGATCTTATCTGCCTACATTTTTCTATGTTTCTATATCATTTTTATTGTACTTGTAAACTGCTGTGATCACATACACCCAGGAGGTATAGCAAATTTTATTAAACGATAAATGATCTAGAGCCCTTATTCTATTCTTGGAACAAGAGAGATGGAAGATGCTATCCAAGGTTGATTTTTTTTTTAATCACTTATGTACTTACAAAGGAAAAAAAACTCCCAAAACAGAAAATGTACCTAATACAGTAATCAGTACTCACAGAACACCGTTTCTCACAAAACAATGTAAATAAGAATGAGGTAACAGTAACAAACTTAAAAATTTACAAACTGAAAATCCTGCCAAGACCCCACTTTTTGCATGACTTATCAAAAATACTCAGAGTTAAATAGTTCACACCTATGTTACTTCTAAACAAGCAATTCCAGAGGGGAAAATTAGGTTCTTACCTTGGCAATTTTCTTTCCTTTGGTCACAGCAGATTAATCCATTATGAATGGGTTGAGTCTACCTACCAGCAGGGGGAGACAGCGAGCACTGAAAACCATAGTGCCGCTTGGCCAGCTAGCTCCATCTGCCTCTCAGAATTTTGAAGCTTCCAAAAGCAGTGTTAAACCGCAAAGTAGCATAACATGAACTTTCCTCACAGCGAACAAACGCCCCAGAACAGGAGCAAGAACACAAAGGAGGGACGAACTCAACCTCCTGTAGTAGAACAGAAATCCTGAAGACTGTTTTCCAACGTCTCCCAATGAGGGAACATGTCTGCAGGAAAAACTGAACACAAAACAGAATCAATCATGGAGGGATCATGGATTCATCTGCTGTGACTAAAGGAAAGAAAATTACCAAGGTAAGAACCTAATTTTCCCTTCCTTGCCATCAGCAGCAGATGAATCCATTACGAATGGGATGTATCAAAGCAATCCCTAGATAGGGTGGGAACAAGCCACACCACGCGCAAAGCACTTGTGCTCCAAAACGCGCGTCTCTCCTGGCAGCCACATCCAGCCTGTAATGACGGGCAAAAGAGAGCTTAGAAGCCTAGGTAGCTGCACTACGTATCTCTTGAAGAGAGAGTGCTCCCGTCTCAGCTCAAGAGGAAGAAATCGCTCTTGTGGAATGTGCCTTAAAGGCGTCAGGCAGAGGCCGGCCAGATAGCAGATATGCAGAAAAAATGGCTTCCTTAAGCCAAAGGGCTATAGTGGCTTTAGACGCTGGAGACCCTCTGCGAGGACCTGACAACAATACAAAAAGGTGATCAGAGGTCCTGAAAGCATTTGACATCTGCAGATACTGCAACAGAGCCCGACGCACAACCAGGAGGTGCAACTGCCCAAAGGATTCCGGAAACTCCTCCCTAGTAAAGAAGGGCAAATAGATAGGGCTGGTTTAGGTGAAACGCTGAAACCACCTTAGGCATGAAGGAAGGCACAGTACGTACCGTTACTCCGGACTCTGAAAATTGCAGAAAAGGGTCTCGACAGAACAGCACCTGGAGCTCAGATACCCGTCTCGCCAATGAAACGGCCACCAAAAAGACCGTCTTTAGAGTCACATCCTTCTCCGAAGCTCGCTTCAGCGGCTTGAAGGGCGAACACTGAAGAGCCTTTAATACTAGCCCCAGGTTCCAGGCCGGGCAAGGGGCCCGCATGGGAGGCTGGAGCCAAAGCACTCCCCTCTCAGAAACCGTGCAATGTCTGGATGTGAAGCCAGGGAGACGCCAACGACCTTCCCCCAAAAGCATGACAATGCTGCCACTTGAACACGC
The DNA here is from genome assembly GCF_901765095.1 of Microcaecilia unicolor. Classification (NCBI taxonomy): domain Eukaryota; kingdom Metazoa; phylum Chordata; class Amphibia; order Gymnophiona; family Siphonopidae; genus Microcaecilia; species Microcaecilia unicolor. The sequence goes on from NC_044034.1 coordinate 248,677,678, forward strand.
AGGGAATCATAGGCCAAGCCTTTTTGTAAGCCATCCTGCAAGAAGTCCAGTATCAGCGAGACTGAAGCCCGCGTGGGTGTGATCGCCTTTGAAACACACCACGCCTCAAACTGGCGCCAGATCCAAGCATAAGCAACGGAAGTGGACTGCTTGTGGGCCTGCAAGAGAGAGTGGAGATGACTTTGTTAGAATAGCCTTTGTCTCTCAATTGTGCCCTCTCAATAGCCATGCCGTAAGATCAAAGCAGCAGGGATCCTCCATGGTCACCGGGCCCTGCATCAACAGGTTCGGAACCAGAGGCAAATGAAGAGGGGCCTCCACCAGCATCTGCCGGAGGTTCGTGTACCACGGACGCCTGGGCCAATCCGGGGTAATGAGAATCACCACTCCTTGATGTAGCCGAATTCGGAGGACTCGCCCTATCAAGGGCAAAGGAGGGAACACATACAGGAGGCCCGGGGGACAGGGTTGAGCCAACGCATCCAACCCCGCCGAGCGAGGATCTCTCCATCTGCTGAAAAAGCATGGGACTTTGGCATTTGCGCTTGACGCCATTAGATCCGCTATGGGCGTTCCCCATTTGGCACAGATCTGAAAAAACACTTCGTCTGCCAGTTCCCACTCCGCTGGGTCGATTAGATGCCTGCTTAGAAAATCGGCTTGCACGTTGCTCTGACCTGCTATATGTGCTGCAGAAAGAAGCTGCAGGTGTAGCTCAGCCCAGTGGCAAATCTGAGCGGCCTCCGCGGCCAGTGCTCTGCACTGAGTGCCGCCCTGTCGATTTATGTAGGCCACAGCTGACGTGTTGTCCGACAGAACTCTGACAGCCAGCCCCTCCAGGGTCTTTTGAAAGGCCAGAAGAGCCTGGAATATCGCTCTCAGTTCCAAGTGATTGATGAACCACCCTGATTCCGCAGGTGTCCACAGACCCTGGGCATAGCTTCCCTGGCAATGTGCTCCCCAGCCAACCAGGCTGTCATCGGTAATCACTGGCACCAAGAGGGAAGCGCCAGCGGCATTCCTCGCCACAGCATGCTGTCGGAGAGCCACCACTCCATACTGAGCCGGGCCACGGGGAGCCACGTTAGTCTGCGTTGATAATCCTGGGACAAGGGAGACCATCGTTGAAGCAGGGCAATCTGCAGAGGGTCTCAAGTGCACTCTCGTCCATGGCACTACCTCCAATGTGGCCATCATCAACCCCAGCAGCTGGACAAAGTCCCAAGCTCGCGGGTGAGGCATCCGCAGGAGCAGATGGACCTGGTTCTGAAGCTTGCACCGCCTTTGGTCGGGTAGAAAGACAAACCCCGAGGCCGTGTCGAACCGGACCCTCAAATATTCGAGAGACTGAGAGGGGGGGTCAGGTGACTTTTCGGTAATATTGATGACCCAGCCTAGAGATTGCAGTACAGAGACCAGTCTGGCTGTGGCCAGACGACTTTCGTCTGCCGAATCCGCTCTGATGAGCCAGTCGTCGAGGTACGGGTGAACCTGGATACCCTCTCGCCGCAATGTCGGAGCGCAGGGTTTCCATGTGAAAATGCCGCACTCTTAGTGCCTCGTTGACTGACCTTAAGTCAAGGATCGGTCGGAAGGACTCGCCTTTCCAAGGCACCACAAAGTAAATGGAGTAGCGACTGTAGCCGCGTTCGGCAGGAGGCACAGGGATCACCGCTCTGAGGTGCAGCAAGACTTGTAAGGTCTCCTCTTCCATCGCCCATTTGACGGCAGTACCGCACCGGGACTCCACAAACACGTCTCACCGGGGTGCTGAATTCCAATCGGTAACCTTCTCTGATCAGGTCCAGGACCCACTGATCGGAGAAAATCTTGGTCCATTCCTCGAGAAAGAGGGAAAGACGTCCTCCTACTGCAGGAATCGAGGAATGGACCAGCGCCCCGTCATTGCAAGGGCCGCCCCTGAACTTCAGGCCTTGAACCGGCCGCTGCAGAACGCTTGTCTGAGTGAAAGGAGTTCCTCTGCTGAAAACGAGCACGTTGAGAAACCCCAGCAGAGCGCCCCGGGCGATACCTACGAGCTTCATGGAAGCGAGGTCTGGAAGAGAAGGGCCACACAGAACCCTTGGAAGAAGGCCTCGGCTGGGGCTTAGGGTCCCCCAGGTCTTTAACAATTTTCTCCAGCAATTCTCCAAATAACAGGTGGCCCCGAAAGGGAAGCTTCACCAGCCTGTGCTTAGAGGCAATGTCAGCCGCCCAATGCCGTAGCCAAAGAAGGCGGCGGGCCGCAACCACCATAGACATCTGTTTAGCCGAAGCTCTGACCAGATCAGAGAGGGCATCAGCCAAAAATGACAGGGCCAACTCCATCCGCGGTGCAACCTCAGCGAGTGTCACGTTTTCAAAGCTGGAATTTACCCGTCTATGTTTAGCGTCCTTCCAACGCTCAGGGGAAGCAGCCAGCCCCGGGCCGTCAACACCCGGGGGGAAACCAGGTAGCAGCGCAGTGTCAGACACCTGCGGCAGAGCTCTTTTCAGCATGAAGGCTTTATGCATTAAAAGCACAAACTCCGGGGAGAAAAACTCACCCTGACCCTCCGTCTCCGAATTAGAAGAGATGGGAACAGGAGCTCCTCTGGTAGCCTCCAATCCGAGGTGTCCCCTTGCCCTCAGACTCCTCTGCAACAGCGAGGGTCGAGGCATGCTGCGCATCCAAAATGGCGCCCGCTACCAGCTCCATTGAGCGGGAAGAATCATTGTCGCCATGCTCGTACTAGCTCTAGCGTCTAAAGAGCACGTCTTGCAGAGCCACGCTGCTGATCTACGTTTACCATCGTAAACCGGATGGAATTAAGTAAAATGGCGGCTTCGCACCAAAACTTAACCCGTTCAGAAAGGCATCCATGGGACCTCCCCGGAGGAGCTGGGCACCACTCTCACCTCAAAAGACCGAGTCAAATGAGCTCCGGTCAAGCTGCACGCTGAAAATAGCCTCAGAATAATTACGCAGAATCAATGTGTACTCCTTTTTTTCTTTTTACGCTGTGAGGAAAGTTGGAGGCAGGCAGCAACAGAGGTACTCTGGTAGGCAAGGGGAAGGGTAAGGCAGGGAAAGGGCAAACCTATATGCCTTCAAAGTGGGCACCACCAGCCACAACACCCCAGCTTCAACTGGCAAAGCACAGGAGCCACCCCAGGCAGAATTTTTCCAGGAGCTGATCAAGCTACACCCACACCTGCTGGGAGATAGAGAAATACTGAAGGCAGATGGAGCTAGCAGTCCATAGAGCACTATGGTTTTTCAGTGTTCTCTATTTCTACCTGCTGGTAGGCAGACATAACCCATCAGTTAAAGGATTCATCTGCTGCTGATGACAAGGAAGGTTTGTTTTTCATACCGAGTTACAGCCTGGGGTGGGATTTGGGGAGTTTTGTGCTATATTTTCTAGCTGTACTTCTTTATTAGCATTTGTTATGTTCTTGTTCTTAATAAAACTTAAAATAAATAAAGCACTTTTTTGCCGTAATGCATGATTTTCTAGTGCAATGCTTGGCAAATGATGAGATGTAAAACATGAAAAAAAATATTCAAAGTACAGTACAACTTATTATACAAAATGAACACTATAGCTTGCATTTCGCCTCCTTTTGAGGTGGAATTATCTGCTCCCCAGGAATTATCAAGCCGCTAACACAGCCTAATGCTCCCTGGGATCAACATATAGGAACAAACACACACAAAAAAAAAAGCCCCCCCCCCCCCACCAAATACTTGGCTTGCTAGTTGTAGTACTACAAGACTATGGCTAGGGGACTCTGGCTGCCAATTTCAAGCCAGGAACTACCAGGGCAGGAGCATCCAAGGATTACTCCTACTCTACCCCACCTCCTCCAATAGGTGCCAGAACAGGCCGGACTTGGAACCTGTTATCTCTGCACTGCAGCAGCCAGACACACACAATGTTACAATCAATTTCCCTCCCAAGTCATTAACTAACAGTACTCAGGTACTGCAGGTTAGAAATTCAACCTTCAAATACATTTTCTTTTAAGCCCAACAAAATTTCCTGTTGTCCTACTGCCACAAAATGCCTAGCCCACTTGCCTGGGACTAACCTTGCAGCCAGTTAGAGAGTCCATCCCCAGCACAGCTCAGGTCAGCCAACACCCGGGCATGTGTTCTACACTAGCACCCTCCTCCCACCAAGTGGATCAAAACCGCCTCTGGGCGAGTCTCCTGCTCTCAAGGTATTCCCCAGTGATTTCTAGGACATTGGGACCACACTTCCAGTGGTCCCACAGTTCCTAGAAAGCACCCACAGACCCAAACACAAAGCACCAGGATTCTTAGTCCAGACAAGCAAAGTCAAACTAAAAAAAGGTTTGTCGCCATAAAAATATTGACTAGGGAACCATAAAAACAGATGGAACAAAAACAACGCAATAACAGGTAACTGAATATGGATCAATATTAAAACTACCTAACATTTATCACTACCAGGATAGTGCCTGGGAAGTACTGGAAATATAGCTGCTCACAGGGTCTCAGTAAAGAAGTCTTTCTCTACTTCCAACTGAGACTGGAGAAAAATTCCAGTATTTCCAGACTGAATTTGATCCTGCGCCAATCAGATCTCAGAGCATCATTTTTTAAAAGTAGCTGGCCACATCACTGCAGATTACTTCCTCTTTGTGTTAAACTAAAGGAGGAAAAGTCATTTCTCTGTAACAACTTTAAACATAAAAACATGCACCACTTGTTGGCCAAACTAGAGAAAATACACTTCATGAAATATTTTTATAATTCACATGCTAGAAAATTCACCATTTCGCCACACCTTCTCCCTAAGAGAGAGACCCCTGACTGCAGCCTCTACAGACTGGTCAGGTCACGACAGTCCAGTGTCAGGGCGGTTCTGGTTCTTCCTTTCTGGAGAGTCCAACAGCATTACCATGTTCACTGCCCTTCCAGTGCTTATAACAGAAGCTTTTACCACACTCATTACATGCTTATGGTTTTAATCCTTCATTTTGTGAATAGTGAGGAGTACATAAGTACATTAGTGGTGCCATACTGGGAAAGACCAAAGGTCCATCTAGCCCAGCATCCTGTCACCGACAGTGGCCAATCCAGGTCAAGGGCACCTGGCACGCTCCCCAAACGTAAAAACATTCCAGACAAGTTATACCTAAAAAGCTTTTACTACACTCAGCACATGCGAATGGCTTTACTCCTGTGAGGATTCTCTGGTGCTTTGTTAACTGTGATTTATGAATAAAGCTTTTTCTATGGTTTCATCCTTGAAGGGATTCTATGCTGCGTTGACAATTTTACTTTTCGATGGATGCTGCTCTCAAAGACAGAATAGGGATATACTACTACTACTACTATTTAGCATTTCTATAGCGCTACAAGGCATACGCAGCGCTGCACAAACATAGAAGAAAGACAGTCCATGCTCAAAGAGCTTACAATCTAATAGACAAAAAAATAAATAAAGTAAGCAAATCAAATCAATTAATGTGAACGGGAAGGAAGAGAGGAGGGTAGGTGGAGGCGAGTGGTTACAAGTGGTTACGAGTCAAAAGCAATGTTAAAGAGGTGGGTTTTCAGTCTAGATTTAAAGGTGGCCAAGGATGGGGCAAGACGTAGGGGCTCAGGAAGTTTATTCCAGGCGTAGGGTGCAGCGAGACAGAAGGCGCGAAGTCTGGAGTTGGCAGTAGTGGAGAAGGGAACAGATAAGAAGGATTTATCCATGGAGCGGAGTGCACGGGAAGGGGTGTAGGGAAGGACGAGTGTGGAGAGATACTGGGGAGCAGCAGAATGAATACATTTATAGGTTAGTAGAAGAAGTTTGAACAGGATGCGAAATCGGATAGGGAGCCAGTGAAGGGTCTTGAGGAGAGGGGTAGTATGAGTAAAGCGACCCTGGCGGAAGATGAGACGGGCAGCAGAGTTTTGAACCGACTGGAGAGGGGAGAGGTGACTAAGTGGGAGGCCAGCAAGAAGCAGATTGCAGTAGTCTAAACGAGAGGTGACAAGGGTGTGGATGAGGGTTTTGGTAGAGTGCTCGGAAAGAAAGGGGCGGATTTTACGGATGTTGTAAAGAAAGAAACGACAGGTCTTGGCGGTCTGCTGGATATGAGCAGAGAAGGAGAGAGAAGAGTCAAAGATGACCCCAAGGTTTCGAGCTGAGGAGACAGGGAGAATGAGAGAGCCATCAACAGAAATAGAAAACGGGGGGAGCGGGGAGGTGGGTTTGGGGGGGAAAATGAGAAGCTCGGTTTTGGTCATATTTAATTTCAGGTGGCGTTGAGACATCCAGGCAGCAATGTCAGACAAGCACGCTGAAACTTTGGTTTGGATGCAAGGTGAGATATCAGGGGTAGAAAGGTAGATTTGGGAGTCATCAGCATAGAGATGGTAGGAAAAGCCATGGGATGAGATTAATGAACCAAGGGAAGAAGTGTAGATAGAAAAGAGGAGGGGACCAAGAACAGAACCCTGAGGTACGCCGACAGGCAGAGGGATAGAAGTAGAAGAGGATCCACCAGAGTGAACACTAAAGGTGCGGAGGGAGAGGTAGGAAGAGAACCAGGAAAGGACAGAGCCCTGGAATCCAAGTGAGGACAGGGTATCGAGAAGTATGTTGTGATCGACAGTGTCAAAAGCAGCGGAAAGATCAAGAAGAATGAGGATGGAATATTGACCTCTGGATTTAGCCAGTAATAGGTCATTGGAGACTTTAGTAAGCGCAGTTTCGGTTGAGTGGAGAGGGCGAAAACCAGATTGTAATGGGTCAAGAATAGCATGTGAGGAGAGAAAATCAAGGCAGCGGCGGTGAACAGCACGCTCAAGTAATTTGGAGAGAAAAGGAAGGAGGGAGATGGGTCGGTAATTAGAGGGACAAGTAGGGTCAAGTGAAGGCTTCTTAAGGAGAGGTGTGACCACAGCATGTTTAAAGGCAGCAGGGACAGTCGCAGTGGAAAGTGAGAGGTTGAGAATGTGACAGATAAAAGGAATAAGAGTAGGAGAGATGGCATTAAGAAGGTGGGTGGGAATGGGATCAGAGGAACAGGTGGTACATTTTGAGGAAGAAAGGAGAAGTGTAGTTTCCTCAATAGTAACTTCAGGAAAGGAGGAAAGGGAATGAGGGGAAGGAGAGAGAGGGGAACGGACTAGTGGAGGGAGAGCTGGTGAGGTAGAGAAAGCAAGGTTTATCTTTTGAACCTTGTTGTGAAAGAATTCAGCAAGGGTCTGAGGAGATAATGAAGGGGGAGTTGGGGGAGGGGGCACCTTGAGGAGAGAGTTCAATGTGGTGAAGAGAAGTCGAGGATTAGAGCCAAGAGAGTTGGTCAGTTGGATATAATAATCCTGTTTGGCACGTAAAAGAGCAGATTGGAAGGAGGTCAGCATGAACTTAAAGTGTAAGAAATCAGCAAGGGCCCGAGATTTCCGCCAGAGGCGTTCGGCGGAGCGGGTACAGGAACGTAGGTAGCGGATATTAGAATTCAGCCAAGGTTGGGGTTTTGTACGCCTTACAGGGCGGGTCATCAAAGGTGCAAGAGTGTCTAAGGCAGAGGATAGAGTATTGTTGTAAGAAGAAACAGCCTCGTTGACAGACGTGGATGGTGCCACAGTAGAGAGGAGGTTTGAAACATGGGAGGATAGAGATGAAGGGTCAATATCGTGAAGATTCCTAGATAAATTAGATAGGATAGGACGGGACTGGGAGGGAGGAGATTTAAGTGTGAAAGTTATAAGATGGTGATCAGAGTAGGGATGATCAGAGGCAAGGAAACTAGAAGGTGAACAGTTGGAGGAGAAGATGAGATCAAGACAGTGACCATTTTGATGAGTGGGGGAGGTGGAGCATAGTTGGAGATTAAAGGACGACGTTAAAGCGAGTAACTTGGAAATATAAGAGTTGGAAGGATCATTAGCAGGAATATTAAAGTCACCAAGGATGAGAGAAGGGGAGGAAGGATCATGGAAGAAGGCAAGCCAGGCGTCAAAGTCACTGAGAAAGGATGAAAGGGACTTATCAGGGGGACGATAAATGACCGCTATTCGAAGAGGCAGAGGAGAGAAAAGGCGGATAGAGTGGACTTCAAAGGAGGAAAAACAGTGAGATTGAGGTGGAAGAAGGGGTTGAAATCTGGAGGAGGGAGAGAGAAGTAGTCCAACACCGCCCCCACGGCCAGCAGGGCGAGGAGTATGTGAAAATAGATAACCGCCATGGCACAGGGCTGCGACTGAAGCAGAGTCATCAGGGCAGAGCCAGGTTTCTGTTATGGCGAGCAGATGGAGGTGACGCGAGATAAAGAGGTCCTGGATATAGGGGAGTTTGTTACAGATAGAGCGGGCATTCCATAGGGCGCAAGAGAAGGGCAGAGAAGAGGAGGGGAGTAGAGGAATAGAGATGAGGTTAGAGAGGTCACGGTGAGACCTGTAGAGTTTGGATAATAGTTGGTGAGGAGGGCCAGGATTGGGATTGATGTCACCAGCTGAGAGTAAGAGAAGGAGTAAAAGAGAGCGGAGGAGAGTAGGAGAGGTGTGGCCACGAAGGCGTCGAAGGCGAGAGGTATTTAGGTGGAATGGGGAAGGCAAAATGGAGGGAAGAAAGAGACGGAGATTAAAAGCCAAGAGGGAGGAAAAGGGTAGGAGAGAAGGTGAGGTGATGAAGTCAATGGATGGGAAGTGAGTTCCTGTAGCGGAGAGAGGTAGGGGGTGAGGGAAAAGATTAGGAAGGGACAGAGCTAGGAAGAGAATGTGAATAGGGGCCATAAACGATTAAGGTGCTTTAGCAACCGGAAAAAGATTAGATACAAAGAGAAAAATGCCCCGCGCGCCGTTAGGCGCGCAGCACCTAGAGCAGAGGCCCTGAGTGGATCGGGATGGACCTGGGTGTCACCCCGGAGAAGGCTGTAAGGATATGCAGATGAGCTGCAAGTCCTCCACAGCACCTGAAAGGCAGCCGGTGGTAGAGGCGGGCACCTCTCAGCTGAGGAAAGGCTTACCAGGGGTTAGGCCGAAGCCAGCATTCCTCCCCCTGAGGGTCGCCTGATCCTAGCCAAAAAGCACCTGGAAACTCTGTGCACTTGGAGAGAAGGCCCTGGGAAGATCGGGGTGGAACTGGAGTCACCCCGGATACAGCTGTGAGGAAATGCAGAAGGGCTGCAAGTCCTCCACAGCACCTGGTGGGAGCGCTGGGCACCTAGAGCGGAGGCCCTGAGTGGATCGGGATGGACCTGGGTGTCACCCCGGAGAAGGCTGTAAGGATATGCAGATGAGCTGCAAGTCCTCCACAGCACCTGAAAGGCAGCCGGTGGTAGAGGCAGGCACCTCTCAGCTGAGGAAAGGCTTACCAGGGGTTAGGCCGAAGACAGCATTCCTCCCCCTGAGGGTCGCCTGATTCCTCCCCCTGAGGGTCGTCACATCTTTCTGAATTTTCTGGTATTTTGATCGTTTTCTCTTCCAACAAAAGAATTTTTCAGATTCAGAAGAGATTGACTCTATACTAGTATGAGTTTTTCCATATTCTGTTGAATAATTTCTGGCAACTGAAACCTCTCTCACACTTAGAGCATGTAAAATGTGTCTCTTTTATACATGTTTCCTGTTGTCCTTGAAGTTCTCCCTTTTGACTGAAGGTTTCTCCACTGCCTGTACATTTAGATGGTCTCTCTTCAGTGGCAGATCCCTCTGGTGATGTTTCTGCTAGAAAGTTAGGCATTGGTTCACTAATCCTGACATGCTTCTGGTGGACTACACACAGGTAGCACCATAGCTGTGCTTTTTAACATATTTTCATGAAGGTACACTGCTTTCTCTCTTGAGAGTCCATAGATAACAGTTTATATCATTCAGGCACCTTATGACCTTGTAAGATCCTGCCTAATTAGCCTGAAGTTTATTCTGACAGACTGGGAATACGTAATGGCCCTCATAAAACTCTATATTTCAAGCCTTACGATCATACCAGGTCTTTTGTTTAGTCTGGGCTGCCTTATCTCTGACAAAGCCCACAAGGTCTTCTAATTTCTGGCGCATATTGACTACATATTCAAATCACAAGGTGTCAGAGATATCAACTTTCCCCTCCCAATCTTCTTCTCTTATTAGGTCAAGGGGCCTTTCTCACCCTCTGGCCATAAAGCAACTCAAATAGAGAGAACCCAGTAGACTCCTGAGGTACTTCTCATACGAACTAGGGCAAGTACTTTTCCCAGTCCCGGTCTCCTGACTCCACAAAAGTGTTTAATATATCTTTAATGTCCCATTAAACCTCTCCGCCAACCCATTAGTTTCAGGATGATATGGGGTGGTACGCACAGATTTCACTCCATAGTGTGCCCACAGATTCTGGATCAGCTCAGACATAAACTGTGTCCCTTGGTCAGAGTACTTCTCATGGATATCCTACCTAGGAAAATATTTCTAGCAGGGCAGTGGCAATTTTCTCGTCTTCTATGGATAAGGCTACCGCTTCAGGATATCTGATAACAAAGTCCACCACTGTCAATATATATTTTTTCCAGTACGGCTAGGGACAGCTAGAGGCCCCACTATATCCACAGCTATAATCTCAAATGGCTCACTGATAATGGGAAAAGGTTTCAGGGGTGATCTTGGGTCATACCCACTCGTTGGCACACATCACAGGTTCAACAATCAACTATGGCTCAAGATACTCCCGGCCAATAGAAGTTATGTGTCAATCTAGTGCGTGTGTGGATCACCCCTATGTCCTGCTATTGGAATGTCATGAAATATGTAGGAGTTGTTCCCTATATGCTTTGGGCACTATAAGCTGTTTACCTGCTGTCCAGGGCCTGTTAGGATCAACATGATCAGTCTCTCTGTACAACAAGCCCTCTTTCCATAGGATATGATCTTTGCAAGTCTCATTGGTTGGCTGACCAGCCCTCTGCCTCAGGGCTTCAAGGTCAGGGTGAGAGCGTTGTGCTTCCTGAAAAGCATGTTTCTGTCCTATATCAGTATCCATAACAGGAAGGGTCTCTGCTGGTGACTGACAAATCAGGGCCAACAGTCTGATCAACAGGTGTCTCAGTTAGGTCAGGCTGTTCCATACTCACGGCCCTGATCACCTCTGGAACCGGTGCTGCTGGAAGCACCAAGTGCCTTCTCCTGCTGCTTGGTCAGCTGGTTCCACCTGGACTGGCTCAAGATATGGAACTGGAAAGGTGATCTTTGCTGCTTCTGCTTGTTGGGCCACCCGAGCCTGACTACAGGTCACCATTGTGGAAATGCTAACTCCGCTATCAAGGGTAATGATCAATGGTCCCATGTCGGTCCCACACAGTATCGGAACCGACATGTTTTTCATTATTTCTACTTCTCTGGGTCCAGGCTTGGTACCCCAATGCAGGAATACTCAAGCAATGGATACAGTTTCTCTGGATCCACTGGCTAATACTACCTCTGAAGTGCGTCCTGGAAGAATAGCATCTGCCAGCACTAGCTCTGGTCGTAATAAAGTCATGCTAGAGCCAGTGTCCACAAGCCCAGCCACCTGGGTCTGATTCACAGTTACTGGGGTGCTGTAGTGTGGTGGAAACCCATCTGCTTTCTTGCTTGATGAATGACCAGTAACTTTGTGCTACAGCAACTGAATGGGCCTCCCATGGGACTGGTGCCACCCATGAAAGCCGCCAGCTTTGGTGCAGGAACTGGAATGTTTTTTTTAGTACAGGCTTCGGATTATCTGGGCAATCCGCTTTGAAATGTCCTGTATGCCCACAGTGATAACAAGGATGTTCATGCTTAAAGTCTTTAGGATTCTGGGGAACACTGGTTTGCCGACAGTCTCTTGAGGTTGCAGAAGAAACAGCTCCAGGACAATCAGGTTTTGGCAGTCCTCCAGGGTTTTAACCTCAGCTCCACTGAGCCACCGCTGATGCTGGTATCTTAGCTGAATCACATACTCGCTGTATCATCCACCTCCTTTTGCAAAATCTAGAACTTAGTCTATAGGTCACAGAGGTTATGGCATAACAGTTCAACAGAGCTTTGAGCACCTCCTCAAACTGGGAGCACGTCTCCATGGACAGTTCTTGGAATGCCTCAAGTGCTCTACCAGAGAGCTATCCTCCCATAGCGCACCCAGTCGTTGCAAGAAATCTCAATGAAGCGGTAAAGTTTTTCAAAGGCAGTTAAATATCCATCAGTGTCACCTCAGTTATCATAAAATTGCACAAACAAGTTGGGCCCAATCTGGGCTGTGGATCCTGTCTCTGGCCTCAGCACTGGGGTTGGGCTGGAGCTCTGGGCCGTTTCCATCTCCTAGTTCAGTTTCTGCAGCCGGAACTCCAGCTCCTCTCACCGCTGTTGGTCCAGCTGCTATTGCTCTACCATGTAGATCTGCCAGATCTCAACTGGTGTGGCATCCAGCCCTGCTAGCTCACGGGCCTCTGGTCTGCCCCCCCCCCCCCCCACGGAGAACTCTGCACTGGCCAGTCTTGCAGCTCCCCACTGAGATCATCCAGTCACTCTTGTGTTAGGTCAGGCATATCCCGGTGTCTGAGGGCTGCTACCAGTCACCATCAGCACATTGCTAATCTCCTAGCATTACCAAAAAAAAATGAATAGGAAAGGGAGCCTACTACTGCTGCTGTTGTTCACTGTGCTCCATGTCTGGAGGTTACAGGTAAAAAAAACTCTGAACCAATCAGCGGATGGTGACCATCACTCCATACTCTGAGACTGACAATCCCACTACGCTGCCACCAAAAAAGAAGGCCAAGGTCTGTCACGAAACGCCTAGTCACTCGTCTGGGTCTAACCCTGTGGTCACTTAGAGGGTCTATCCCCAGCACAGCTCAGGTCCGCCTACACCTGGGCATTTGCTCTACACTATCACCCTCCACCCACCGACCAGGTCCCAACCGCCTCTGGGCGAGTCTCCTGCTCTCAAGGTATTCCCCAGTGATTTTTAGGCCACTGGGGCCACACTCCCAGTGGACCCACAGTTCCTAGAAAGCACCCAGACCCAAAAATACAACCACCAGGACTCTTAGTCAGTCCAGACAAGCAGAGTTTATCAAAATAAAAAAAAGGTTTATTGTCATAAAAATATTGAACAGGGAACCATAAAAACAGCACACAATAACTAACAGATAAGTGAATATGGATCAGTATTAAAACTATCCAAACATATCACTACCTGGATAGTGCCTGGGAAATACAGGAATATAGCTATTCACAGGGTCTCAGTAAAGAGGTGTCTCTCTTTCTACTTCCAACTGAGACTGGAGGGAAAAAAAAACTGAATTTGAGCTCCTGGGCCAGAGACCAGAACAACATTTTTTTTTTTTTAAGTAGCTGACCTCATCACTGCAGGTTACCTCCTCTGTGTTAAACTAAAGGAGAAACAGTCATCTCTTTAACAGCTTTAAACATAAAACATGTACCAACTGCTGGCCAAACTAGAAAAGTACACTTCATGAAACATAACTCACCACACTTAACTTAAGTATTTCCCCTTTTAAGCACTATTCTGTACAATAAAAATACAGATACCAGAGAGAAGCAATTGAGAGGAAGATTTTTAGTACATGCTCAAAACCCAGACCAACTCCACTCCAGTCCCACCTCCACCCCAATGGTCATTCCTGAAAATACCTCACTTAGGGCTTCCCACACGGCAAGTGAGAGGAAGCCCACAGGAACTGAATGGGCTTCCTCTTATTTACTGCACAAGAACCACTAGCATGGCTTTGTAAAAGAGGTCCTTACACCAATAACAGGGATGATGAGAACTACAAATAAATGGAAATACAGAAGAAAGAATCCTCGCACACTGGCTCGAACAGCAAGCAAACACAGCACAGATGACAATGAAACCACTCAGTCAGTAAATGGTGCTGAAAACTTTAAACTTTAATCAAAGCAAGGCACAACTCGACACGGGCTTGTGTTTCGGCCACCAGGCCTGCATTAGGAGTTCGGTGCCACTGAACTTGTCAAAAACAAATGTTCTATGCCACTATAAATGCTATAAGAATGTTGTGATCCTGTTATAGGGTCACTAGTCTTGACTATCTTAATCCTTTACAATAAAGAAAGATCTTCCTCCTACTGATTTGCAGATCCCTGCTGGCAGCCAGCAGCGACTGATACAAACTGTTGGCACCAGCCCCACAGCATATATCAGTTTCTACTTGCTGCTAGCAAAGAACTGCTATTTAGAGGCTATATGTATGTGTGTGTGTGTGTGTTTGGGGGGGGGGGGGGTTGAAAGACTGTATGGAATGTGGGCTGCCAGGCGTGACCAAATCACATGTGAGGCGGGGTTCTTCTGCCCACCCACACTGGGCCCAAAACTGGGTGTCTGGCTAAGCTCCAGAGAGGAATGCACCACAGAGCTTGGCGCTTGTGCACAAGTTGCTGCCAGGTCCCCCACCCCCACAGTGTCAGGCGGCTGACACACACTTCCTGTTGCAGTGTGAAAAGGTTTGAGAGGAGGGGCAGACCACTGGGGGTGGCAAGCAGGGGATATGTTGGACCAGGTAGAGAAGACAGGAGAGAGAAGATGCTCAGAATTGTGCTTCACCCCTTGGGCATAGGGAGATGACCCCCAAAGCAGAAGTCTCCTGCTAATAGACTTTCCACATCCATCTCTCTACAATACCATTAACTTTTCAGCAATTATGAAAGCTCAATCTTGTTCTAGGGCAGAATAACTTCCGGTTTCTGCTTCTACTTCTCAGAACTGTTATATTCCAATGAACAGTATAAATTAAGGAAAAACAATCGATCTCATTTGTACATGTTTGGCTACTACTGGTTTAACTAGAACACAACAAAAATCGTACTTTTCCTTCATTCGCACCCCCCCCCCCACCAACACACACCCAGACTGATACTCAGAAGGAATACGAAAGAGAACATACGAGAAAACGCAACCATTGATTGGAAAACACAGATAACCTCTCCCATTCTGCCTCAATTGTTTTTCCTTTACTGTATAGTATGTAAGCGAGCAGTTGTTAGAAGAAAGCTTCCCCACTCACCTTTGCCATTCTGCCACGCCGTGTACCAAGAAAGGCTGAGGAGCGAGGTAATGAAAACGAAGACGGTGGCCACCCTTCCATTGCGGAACCGCATTTCACTCCACCATCCCTGGGGCTGCCGGGGGTGGGGCTCCGCCGCTACCACCTGAACGAGTTCCCGGGCATCCCTCGGTGCTGAAACTGCAACTCCTTGACCCCTCCCCCCCCCCTTCTACCGCCACCTGTCAAAAGCCCGAAACTGCACACGCCTTCCACCACCCGGGAACTCCTGCACCGGCTCCGGCCCCACTCCAAGCGAAAAGAAAAGGCTGTATAAAGCCTGAAAAAAGGGTGCAAAGACACTGCCTCCGCGCTGGCAATGAATGAAACTAGCAGCAGCAAGAACAATTCTGAAAACAGGTAAACTACAGCGAGCAACACACAGGATACGGCGGGGAGGGAGGGGGGGCAGATCGCCACCCCAAGAAGCGTTGGCGCCACAAGCAGCCTGTTTTAGACCCAAAAACTAGGACTACAATTCATCGCCAACAACCGCATGAAAACCTCCCGCAAAGCTCAGGCCGGCTCTCCCTGCAGGAACCTCGCCAGGCGTAGGATACTCAACCCCATTCCCCGGTCCAGCCTGTATCATCGTCGTCGTCGCTCCACCTCCTGAGGCTGGGAAAATAGCAGGCTCCTCCTCTCCCGCTACATTCGCCGGCTCGCACAGCCTGCGTTGGCTAACGGCCAGCTTGCTGTAGCCAATCGGAAATGGCGACGCATTGACGTGATCGGGAGGGTATGAGTCGATGGCTCGCCCGCGTCCTGAAATCTCGCGAGCTTAGCGGTTAAGCGTGTGATGTGATCATGTGATGTGATGTGATTGTGACGTTCAGTTGTTGTAGGGTCAGAGTGGTGTAGTTAGGAAACTCGAGAAAGCGAGTTTAGCGGTTAAGGGTGAGTCTGTGACTGACGTTCTCCAAAGACAAGCAGGCTGATATTCTCACAAGTGGGTGACGCCACGTCGGCCCCGGAGGATTTTAAAGCAAAATCTCTTTACGGCGTTCCGTCGCGCGAGCGATCGTACTGCGCATGTGCGCACACCTATTCCCGCTCGCCGAGCGGACACGCCCCTCATTTATTAAAACTTATACAAATTGCTCTCGAGAGCTGTGAGAGCCTGCTTCATGGTGAAGGTGTATGTCACAGCCACTGAATGGGCAGCCTGGTGACACAATATCAGTGGTGTAACCTTTGAAGTGAGTCTCCACCCGTCTCGGCGTCTCCTGCTCTGCAGGTCATTCGGACGCATCGGCGGAAGTGTCTTGGGCTGGATCATCTCCCTGTGAAGCGCAAGTAGTGTCTCAAAGTACCGAGACGTATTCTACTCTGCCAGGGATGCCCAAAGGACCAGATCATCTCCCTGTGAAGCGCAAGTAGTGTCTCAAAGTACCGAGACGTATTCTACTCTGCCAGGGATGCCCAAAGGACGGATCATCTCCCTGTGAAGCGCAAGTAGTGTCTCAAAGACGAGACTTATGCTACTTGTCAGGGAGTCCGACAGAGACCGATGCACGCTGGGTATAGTTATGCATCGAGTAGGTCTCCACCTGCCTCGGCGCCTCCTGCTTGGCAGGTCATTCGGGCGCATCAGCGGGTGTCGGTACCATCGGTGCCCAGAGCTTTGCTCCCTCTGTTATGGAGGTATTCGGGCTTCAGACATCAGTCGGTGCCGAGAGCGTTGCTCCCTCTATTATGGAGGTATCCTGGCATTGGACGTCGATACACCGCATCGGTACCGGGCATCATCGGTACCGTCGGTACCGAGTATCATCGGTACCGGGTGTCATGGGTACCGTCGGTACTGAGTATCATCGGTACCATGGGTGCCGTCGGTACCGAGTATCATCGGTACCATGGGTGCCGTCGGTGCCGGGCATCATCGGTACCGTCGGTACCGGGTGTCATGGGTACCGTCGGTACCGAGTATCATCGGTACCGGGTGTCATGGGTACCGTCGGTACCGAGTATCATCGGTACCGGGTGTCATGGCGTCGGTACCGAGTTTCATCGGTACCATGGGTGCCGTCGGTACCGAGTATCATCGGTACCATGGGTGCCGTCGGTGCCGAATGTCACCGGTGCGTCGGTACCGAGGAGTATCGGTACCGGGAACATTGGTACCATGGTCGGTGCCATGGGTCCCGTCGGTACCGGTACCATCGGTGCCATGGATTCCATCGGCACCGGGTATCATCGGTGCCGAGTGTCTTCGGTGCATGGGCACCGTCGGCACCAGGTATCACCATCGGCATCAGATATCATGGGCACCATCGATCACAGGTATCATCGCCCATCGGTACCGAGTATCACGAGTCCATCGGTATCGGGTATCGTCGGTACCATGGATAGCTATCATGGATACCGTCGGTACATGAGTACCGTCGATACCAAATATCATGACCAGGTACCATCGGTACCATGGGTGCCATTGGTACCGGGTGTCTTGAGCACCGTCGATACCATGTGTACCATAGGTACCGTCGGTGCTGTTGGTGCCGAATATCATGGGTACCATCGGTACCACATGTCAAGGGTCCCTTCGGTACTAGGGTATCATGGGTACCATCGATACCAGATATCATGACTATCATCGGTACCAAGTACCATGGGTTCCATTGGTACCGGGGGTCATCGGTACCATGTGTATCATCGGCACCGTCGGTGCCATGAGTACTATCAGTACCATCGGTCATATCTCTGTTATGGAAGTCATCTGGCAGTCTGGTTTCGATTCCCTTGCATTGCCAGATGTTGTCCTTGGCTTCGAGACCATGGGTACCACTGGACGCCATGGATGCTACCGCCTCCCGCGGCATCTAGCTTTTCAACTGGTCTCCTTCACCGATGCTGCCTCTGGTATGGGTGTTCGCTCGTAGAACTTACCGCGCCTCCATACCTTGGCTTCCAGGCCCAGAAATGCATGTTAAGAACAGCCATTTTGCTACAGGAGAACATATTTTTCCATAGCTGTTCTTTAGAATTGTATGTATGACAGTTGCTCTATACTGGTCAATGTTTGCATCTGACCTGCTCTGTTTGAGTAGTTGGCTCAGTTCAATGATGGTTCATCTGATGAACATGAAGGTCATGGGGTTTTCTCTGCTGAGAATCCTCTAGATCCTCTATTTGTCTTGACACATTGCAATGGAGATTGTCAATCAGCCCAATGCCAGATGCTCGAGGTCCTGGACTACCATCTTCAACTCAGAACTGATAGCAGTTCTAAGAACTTGCTTCGGCGCCCCCGAGGCCAGAGCATACATCCTTAGCCTCCTTTGGAGATTGGCGTACCAGGCTGGCATGATCGCATCCAAGACCAAGTCCTGCCAGATATTTATGAGCATTCCCACCGGAGTAGGCTACATCTTTTTTCCAAGTGTCGCAAGTTCCTGTCCAATGGCGTTTTCATCACTTGTATTGTAACACCTAGATTTCTGCTCTAGGTATGGTGATGCGCAGACTCTCATGACTGTGTGCCTCTCACCTGGAGGAGGAGACTCAGCAGAAAATTGTTGATATGCTGTGCATACACTTCCTCATCTCGGAACTTCTTTAAAGAGATCAGCACGCTCGTTCTAGTCAGCGGCGTGCACCTAATCAGGCTCCTGCAGCTATTCCGCAGGAATCAGAGAGGGGCAACAAATGTCCGTACCGGCCAATCTGCCTGTCGGGGGGAAGTTCAAATTTTCTCCACCACAGGTGACTTCTATATCCTCCAACCGGGGGGTTTTTTCAAATAGTCCGGTTAGGATACATTCTCAGTCTGGAATCAAACCCTCCACATTGTTCATTGGAAGTTTAATCCTTTAGCTTCCATCAACAGTGAGTACTTGCAGAGAAACTCTCTGCCTTTCTCAGTACCAATGCAGTCGAGCCTGTTCCACAAGGGTAAGAAGGATTGAGTTTCTATCCCAGGTCCTTCCTTGTGGGTTCCGTCCCATCATAGACATAAGGGGCCTCAACAGATTTCGTTCAGGATGATTTCCCTGGGCATCCTTCTTCCCATACTTCAGGAAAACGAATGGTTATGCTCTCTGGACTTACAAGATACTTCTACTCACTTTGCGTCCAGAGTATGTTTTTCCTAGTGCCTAGCTATTGTTGCAGCGTATCTTCATGGACTGGGAGTGCAAGTGTTCCCTTACCACGTTGATTGCCCGTCTCAACAGATTACAGCACAGTAATATTGAGACTTCTAGACACATGGCTTCCACAGTTCACGTCACTCCCTTGACACTTTTGCACATCTAGAGGATGTAACCCAACTGTTCGCCAGTCTTCGGAATTCCCCTCAGAGGTGGTTAATTCTCTCCATTTTGATTCTGAGGTGTCCAGTCCACCTTACTCAGTCAAAAGCTGCTGACGAAGGTTGCATCCCTCCTGACTATCCAACCTAATTATTTTAATCAACCACACAATCGGGTTGTGATGTACTCGATAACAAAGGAGTACTGGATCTTGTCCTCTGAGTCAAGATGCCATGCAGATGTAGCGCTGGGCTCGCCAACGCGGCTTGGTTTCTCCAAGCCATTTATCTAATTGGCGTAAACAGCAGTCTGGCCGACAGGCTGAGCAACTTAGTTCAATCACAAAGTCCCTCAGTTCTGTTCCAGGCTGCAGGCTCACGACAGACTACCATCGGATGCCTTTCTCCTTCTTTGGAGGACAAGTTTTCTGTATGCATATCCTACCATACATCTGATGGAAAAGACTTTGCTGATTCTCAAGCAAGATTGTGGAGCCATGATTCTGATTGCTCCTTTCTAGCTACGTCAGATACGATTCCCTCTTCTTCTGGAGTTGAAATGTTTTCCAGCTCTCATTACGCAGAATGAGGGGGCACTTCTACATCCCAACCTCCAATCTATGGCTCACACGGTCTGGATGTTCAGAGTGTAGGTTTCGTTGACTTTTCCAGAAGAGTGTCTCCCGACTCTTGCCTGCTTCCAGAAAAAGATTTCACAAAGAGGTGTTATTCTTTTCATGGAAGAGGTTTGCCGTCTGGTGTGACAGCGAGGTCCTAGATCCTGCCTCTAGTCTTATACAGACCTTGCTTGAGTTCTTTCCACACCTGTCTGAATCTGGTCTCAAGACCAACTCGGTCTGTATTCATCTTCGTGCAATAAGAGCTTATCATCAACGTGTACAACGTCAGCCTTCAGCTGTCCACTTCATGACGTTTACTTCTCCCACAGTATTGAGAGAATTCCTTGTCTGTATCTAAGGGGGATTATTTCTGTTGGGCTTAGCACCCACAATAATTTTTCAAGTTGGCTCTTATGCTTCGGTCAGAGCCCCTATCACTCCTTATTCAGTATCTTGGAGTCTCAATGTCGTTTTCATCCAGCTGCTGCAAGCTCAATTCGGGCCACTGGATTCCTGTCATCTGAAGTATTGGACCTGGAAGGTCATTCTCCTTGGTGGCTGTTCCTTCAACTCGAAAGGTCGGTGAGCTTCAGACTCTAGTAGCTCAAGCTCCTTACCTTACTTCTCATCTTAACAGAGTAGTTCTCCGCATGCAGCCAATGTTCTTACTGGCGCTGGTATCAGAGTACCATCTGATCCAGTCAATTGTCTTGCCAACATGCTTTCTCCCTCATCTTACAAGCCCTGGCGAAAGCAAGCTGCGCACTTTTTGCGTGGAGCAGACGAGCTCCCTCGGAAGGTCCGCCCAGTTGTTTATTTCTTTTAATGCCAGTTGCTGTCGGAAACCGCATCATTTCTTCTTAACTGGCAGATTGCATCTCCTTCATTTTTGTCCAAGCTGGACTGACTCTAGAAGGCCATGTCACGGCTCACAAAATTAGAGCCATGGCTGAATCGGTGACTAATCTAAAATCAGTCACTATTGAAGGGATCTGCAAAGCTGTGGCGTGGTCATCAGTCCACACATTCACATCTCACTACTGCCTTCAGCAGAATAGCCGACGCGTCAGTCGGTTTTGGGCAGTCGGGGCTGCAGAACTTCTTTGGGGTTTAGAATCCAACTCCAACCCTCCTAAGCCCATGTTTGTTCTGTTCCAGGCTACACTCATTTTGATATTTCGGGTCAATGTTTATTCTGGCCTCGCCGTTGCGAGACTCTATTGACCACTGTTTGTTGTGTAAGCCTGAAAGCTTGGGATACCCCACTTGTGAGAATATCAGCCTGCTTGTCTTTGGAGAAAGAGTAGTTACTTACCTGTAACAGGTGTTCTCCGAAGACAGCAGGCTGCATATTCTCACAAACCCTCCCACCTTCCCCTTTTGGAGTTGTCTCCTCCATCTTTTGGATATAACTGAGGGGCGTGTCCGCTCGGCGAGCGGGAATAGGTGTGCGCACATGCGCAGTACGATCGCTCGCGCGACGGAACGCCGTAAAGAGATTTTGCTTTAAAATCCTCCGGGGCCGACGTGGCGTCACCCACTTGTGAGAATATGCAGCCTGCTGTCTTCGGAGAACACCTGTTACAGGTAAGTAACTACTCTTTTCAGTTGTAACGTGGTTAGGAAAGTCGAGGGATGCACATGATCTCCCTGAGGCTGTATTTCAACATTTTAGGGGAAGGAGGTGGAATTTTATGTTGATGTAATAAAGGCTTTCATCTATCAGAATGATTTATTCATAGCTACCAGCTCTGTGGTGTTTGAGTGTCTCTACTATTGAGGTTATCAATAGAAATCAAACAAAATAAAACATGGAAAAGAAAATAAGATGATACCTTTTTATTGGACATAACTTAATACATTTCTTGATTACCTTTCGAAGGTTGCCCTTCTTCCTCAGATCGGAAATAAGCAAATGTGCTAGCTGACAGTGTATATAAGTGAAAACATTCAAGCATTACTATGACAGTCTGACAGGGTGGGAGGAGGGGGGTGGGTAGGAGGTATGCATGGGGACATCAAAGCATATCATTGATATTCTAACAGGGTGGGTGTGGATAGGTGAGGGGAGGGTGATCAATAGAGACATACAGCTTTATGGTTTATAATGGGCTAGGAACCTCAGATCCTTGTTAAGTCCTTTCTGTTGGGTGTTAAAATATTCAATCATTCTGACTTCAAAGGTCTTACGTTCTTGTATGGTTTTAAAGTTACCTTTTAGGATTCTCACTGTGAAGTCACTGGTACAGTGTCCTGGTCCTGTAAAATGTTGACCAACAGGCGTGGGAACCCTGCTGGCACCAGTATTGTTCATATGATGTCTATGCAAATTGAATCTTGTCTTAAGCATCTGGCCTGTTTCTCCAATATAACATCCTTCGTTACATTTTTTACACTGAATGATATATACCACATTGGAAGATGAGCAAGTGAAAGATCCCTTTATGTTGAATATCTTTCCTTTGTGGATGACTTTGGGGTCCTGTGAAATATTTTGGCATAGTTTGCAACTGGATAAATTACAGGGAAGTGTGCCCTTCTGTTTCTTTTCAGTCTGTGAAGGAAGTTTACTTCTGATTAGCTTGTGTTTTAAATTGGGTGGCTGTCGGAAGGCCAGTACTGGTGGGGATGGGAATATCTCTTTCAGTAATTCATCCTCCTGGAGTATAGGTTGTAGATCTCTTATGATTTTCCTCAGTTTTTCCAGCTCTGGATTGTATGTCACTACAAGCGGGATTCTGTCTGTGGATTTTTTCTTTTTGTACTGTAGCAGATTCTCCCTGGGTGTTTTGAGGGAGGAGGCAATATTCTTGGAGATTATTTTGGGGTTGTAGCCCTTCTGTTTGAAGGATTCAGTCAGGCTTTTAAGGTGTCTGTCTCTGTCCCCTGGGTCAGAGCAGATACGGTGGTATCTTGTGGCTTGGCTGTAAATGATGGATCTTTTTGTATGTGAAGGATGGAAGCTGGAGTTGTGGAGGTAGCTGCATCTGTCTGTGGGTTTCTTGTATATAGATGTTTGTATACAGCCATCACTGATTGAGACCGTGGTGTCCAAAAAATTGACTTTTTCTGGGGAGTAGTCAATTTTGAATCTGATTGTAGGATGGAATGTATTGAATGCAGAATAAAATTGTTTCAGAGTTTCTTCACCCTCCGTCCAAATCATAAAAATGTCATCGATGTACCGGTAGTATTTTAGAGGTTTGGTCTGGTGTGTATTCAGAAATGTCTCTTCCAGCTCAGCCATAAAAAGGTTGGCATATTGGTCATGATGGATGTAGAATCACTATACAGCAACATTCCACATGCAGATGGCATAGCTGCATGTGGAAGACTCCTAAAAAAATCCACACTGGACCATCAATACTCACCAGAAACTATTACAAATTAATCAAATTCATTTTAACTCACAACTACTTCCACTTTAACAATGATATATATCTGCAAATAATGGGCACTGCGATGGGCACCAGGACAACACCCCAATATGCCAACCCAGCTCCAGGGCTTGTCGATCCTGCACAGTCAATGCCAACTAAAAACCATGTCTTTTTCACAAACACAGATACACCCTAATCCACTATAGAATAAGTAGTAATATTTAAACTTTCTATTTAGACAAAAATTAAACTGAACCCCCAAGATGCCAGACTCTGCATACAATACAACACCACAGAAACAGAAAATGTCCCCTAGTACTGTGCAAAATATAAAGACAACAGATGTAAATTTGAAAAAAAACTAACAAATACCAATCACCACTTTACAAATTAACAAATAGAAATAAAACAAATATAGAAAATAAAATAATACCATTTTATTGGACTAATACATTTAGCTTTCAGAGGCCAAAACCTCCGTCCTCAGGTCAATACAATATAGAGCTGTTACAGTATCCTATCCTGACCTGAGGAAGGGGGCTTTGTTCTCCGAAAGTTTGTCAAAATGTATTAAAATTAGTCCAATAAAAAGATTACCTTATTTACATGTTCTATTATAAACATTTATTAACACAGCTACAATACTATATCCTAAAGCAAAAAAATAAAAATATATATTTTATTTACAGTTTGTCGTCTCTGGTTTCTGCTTTCCTCATCTTCTTTTCACTGTCTTCCTTCCATCCAGCATCTGTCTTCGCTCTCTCTCTGCCATCCAGTGTCTGCCCTCTCTGCTGTCCCCTCCATCCAATGTCTGCCCTCTCTCCCTGCCCCTTTCGTGCACATCTGCCCTCTATCTCTGCCCCTTCCATTCACTGTCTGCCCTTTCTATCCCTTCCATCCACTGTCTGCCCTTTCTCTCTGCCCCTTCAATCCACCATTTGCCCTCCCTCTCCCATCCATCCGGGTCTGCCCTCCCTCTCGCTCCCCCTTCCATCCAGGATCTGCCCCTCTCTCTGCCCCTTTTTTTCAGCCCCCAGTTCCAGCCCCACTATCCACCAGTCCCCCGTTTCAGCCCCAGCCCTTTTTTCCCACCAGTCCCGAGCTTCAGCCCCCAGCCACTCCTCCCTGTCCCCTTTTCAGCCCCCAGTTTCAACCCCAGTCCCCAGCCCTTTTCTCTCACCAGTCCCAAGCTTCAGCCGCAGCCACTTCTCCCTATCTCCTTTTCAGCCCCCAGTACCCACAGTTTCAGCCCCTGCCCCTTTTCAGCCTCCAGTCCCAGTACTAGCCCCCTTATCCCACCTACCCTCCTTTTCATCCCCCAGTTCCAGCCCCCTTCATCCACATGCCTTGTATTAGAGCCCCCTTTTCAGCCCCAGAACCATTCTCCCACCTGACCCACGCATGCCCTATTTTCCCACCAGCCCCATGCATGGCCCCCATTTCCCATATGGCCCCTTCTCAAACCCCAGTTCCAGCCCCCTTCTCCCATCTGAGAACCCCCATCCCACACCTTTCTCCCATCTGAGTCCCCCTTACCCCCTCCCCCCATCTGAGAACCCCCACCCTGCAACCTTTTCCCATCTGAGTCCCCCTTGCCCCCTCCCCCCATCTGAGAACCCCCACCCTGCAACCTTCTCCCATCTGAGTCCCCCTTACCCCTCCCCCCAACTGAGAACCCCCATCCCACACCCTTCTCCCATCTGAGTCCCCCTTACCCCTTCCCCCAACTGAGAACCCCCATCCCACACCCTTCTCCCATCTGAGTCTCACCCCCCCCCCCCCCCGACCCGACCCACCTACCAACTCCTGCTGCACCCACTAACTTAAAAAAAAAATTTGAGAATCGCTGAGTAGCAGGCAGCGCCTCGCGTCTGCCCTGCTAGTAAAAATCTCCTGCACGTTGTCGGGCCGGCCTTCCCGCATTAAGTCCCGCCCTCCTCTGAGGTAATAGGCTCTTCCCGAATTAAGTCCCACCCTCCTCTGAGGTAATAGCCTATTACCTCAGAGGAGGGCGGGACTTAATGCGGGAAGAGCCTATTACCTCAGAGGAGGGCGGGACTTAATACGGGAAGGCCGGCCCGACGACGTGCAGGAGATTTTTACTAGCAAGGCAGATGCGAGGCGCTGCCTGCTACTCGGCGCTTCTCACATTTTTTACGGAACAGCGATCGATCGTCGGGGGGGGGGGAGCGGCGGGCAGGGCGACCCCAGGAGCGCCGCGCGGGGCCCCCTTGAGCGCGGGGCCCTATGCGGCCACCTCGGTCGCCTCGCCCTAAGACCGGCCCTGCAAGGAGTATTTATTCACTTTTGTGGAACTTAGCACCCCCCAATCATTTTGTAAAGATGACTCCTAGGTGTCATTGTAGACCAGCAGACGAAAAAGCAAACAGGATGCTAGGAATTATTAGAAAAAGAACGCAAAATAAGACCAAGAATATTATAATTCTTCTCTATTGCTCCATAGTGCGACCTCACCTTGAGTATTGTGTTTAGTTCTGGTCACCATATCTCAGAAAAGATATAGTGGAATTACAAAAGGTTCAAAGAGCAACCAAAATTATAAAAGGGATGGAACTCCACCCATAAAGGAAAGGGCAACCAAAATTATAAAAGGGATGGAACCAGTGTCGTAGCGAGGGCTAATTCTACAAGACACAGAGAACTGTTCTACTGCAATGATAAGCTACATGTAATCCCCCATTATAATGGGGATTACTAGACTGGGAAAGACCCTCTCCCTATAGTCACTGGGGGAGGGAAGTGGGTTTGAAAGAGAGAGAGTGAAGCCCAGCTCCAAGGGGAGCATTTATGGGAAAGTGCTGAGGGAAATGTTTCTGGTTGTTGAATACAAGGGAAGAGGAGGAGTGTGATCAGCAAGGCCCTTCCAAAAAAACACCAGGTGACGAGCAATATGATCACAAAACTTTATTCTTCTAATACCCGACAAGGCACCGTGTTTCAGCTAAGTGCCTGTTCAGGGGTCTATGACAAAATAAAAACATACATATAAAAAGGGGGATACATATACATATGATTAAAAATATAATTAAAAGGACATAAAATGATTTAACACTCATGATAAAGTTGACATGAAAATCGTATTATCAAAGGAAATAGGATACATATATTGATAACGTATATTAGTATAGTGGATGTTGACAACATGACATGTAAACCTCAATATAAAGTTAATAATGAGATATGTAAAACTCATGATATCAACATTAATTCTCTCTCTCTCTCTCTCTCTCTCTCTCTCTCTATATATATATATATAGGTATATACACTAGTAAAAAATGCCTGTTTCTGACATAAATGAAACGGGCGCTAGCAAGATTTTCCTCGGAGTGTGTATGTTTGAGAGAGTGTATGTGAGACTGACTGTGTGTGAGAGAGAGAGTGAATGTGCGAGTGTGTGTGTGTGTGTGTGTGTGTGAGAGAGAGAGAGTGAGTCTGGGTGCGAGTGTGTGTGTGAGAATGAGAGTGTATGCAAGTGCGTATGTGAGACACAGTGTGAGAGAGTGTGTTTCACACAGATACAGTGTGTGCGAGAGTGTGTGTGTGAGACACAGACTCTGTGAGACTGAGTGTCTGAGACCAAGAGAGTGTGTGAGTGACTGTGTGACACATAGAGAGTGAATGTGATACAGTGTGAGACATAGAGTGTGTGAGAGACAGTGCGTGAGAGTGAGAGAGAGAAAGAAAGACATTGACTGTGAGAGAGAGTGTGTGTTTGACAGATATACCTCCCCCCTCTCTGGTGTCAGCCCCCCCCCCCCTCTCTCTCTGGTGTCTGAGCCTTACTGTGCAGGACGCTGAGCTCTGGCTGTGCTTCAAGGAACTGACCAATCCTATTTAATAGAATGCACTTCCAACATTCTGAAGCCGAGAAACCTCGTGTGGTTGGTCACTTCTGCTTGTGATGAACCCGGAAGTATGTAATGTCAATTCAGGAATGGATACACAGAGCAGGAATGCCTCAGCCATGCAGTCAGCTTCAGAATGTTGGAGGTGCATTTTATTATATATATATATATATATATATATATATATATATATATATATATATATATATATATATATATATATATATATCTTCTTTCAAACAAAAATAAAATGGAACTGATGTGATGTAATAAAATAGAATATAATAAAATACATAAATACAATATATTAATATGTATGTATACACAAATATAGGAATGTATACATATGTATGTATGTGCATGTACACATGCATACCCACTTATGGCTATTTGTTGGGGATGGAGAAGAGGACACACCTTAATGGAGTAGGTGGAAGATATGCTCCAAATTCTAGTGAAAGTATGTTGAAGTGTATGTACTTCTGGTTTTGAAACACTAGTTGCAAATACAGAGGACAGTAAAGAAAAATGATCTATTGATAAAAGATGTGCTAGAAAAAGTGGCGTGGAAAATAATAAATGAAGTAACATACCTTTAAAAAGACAAGTGTTGAAATCAAAAGACAAATGGAGGTAGTGAAAAAATACTTTCTGACATTACTCCTGAGTCTGCCCCCCTTCAACCTTAATTCATGTCCTCTAATGAAGGACCCCTAAGTTTGTACCTCAGACAAGGGTTAAGTGACTTGCCCAGTATCACAAGCAGCAGCAGTGGGATTTGAACCAACCACCTCTGGTTGTCAAGAGCACTGCTCTAACCACTAGGCTACTCCTCTCTACCCTTATACCCTTAAAATACACTTCTAGACTGTATTTTGTGCTCATTTTTCTACACTTTTCTATACAATACAGATGGCCAAATTTCAGTTAGGACATCCTGTTTCTTGATAGGTTGAAGGGTTCATCTTAACTGTTGTAATCTGCCTTGGGAAGGCTGGTGTTATAAAGATGGAATATACTGAAATTTAAATGTTAGTAAAATTAAACTCTCATTGGGGCAGATGGAATCACATCTGCATCTGTTTTGTAGAAGTTTGCATTTTAGATTCACAAATTGATTACTCTGTTTTGAACATGTTTCAGGGACAAGTGATTTTATAAGTCAAAATAAAAATAAATATTTTGTTTCATGCAGATCTCTTACATTTAAACATAACTAAATGGGCTATAAGCCCCAATGCAGTCCATTGGTTTTCTTATATTTTGTTTTTGTGATGACTACACTGGACCCAAAACTGAAAACTCTTATCTCTATCTGGTTGATAATAAACCAGTGCCACAATTTTGGAGTGGGCTTAAGCTAGAAGTGAGAGGGCCAAGGGCCCTGCGCATTATGTCCCTGGGGGGAATAGATGCTGAATAGGGGGTGTAATAGAGTGAACTGAAACTCTCTCTCTTACCCATCCCTGCTGTCACAGGTGTAAATAAAATATTTTCTGGAATGGCCGTGGGACTGAGGTGTGCCAGGGGGCACAGCCATGAGGTACAGTGGGAGGAGCCAAGGAAGAACAGGGCGGGGCATGTACTAAAAATCTCCCTCTCAAAAATCGGGACCCGTTGGCAGCTCTATATATATCATAAATATTCTCACCTTTTTCACAAAACATGTGTCTGGATGAAGTTCTCTTTAACTTGCTAGGCTCTCTGGTGGGTGTGGTGAGGCAGTAGATCCCCCAGGTGTGGTTCCTCATCCTGCCCACCCTGACCAGGAAGAAACAATAAGGAGATCCAGTCTGGGGTCACATTTTGTATTTCCACCATGTATAGCACTGTGGGGGGAGGGGGAAAGTTGAGGGCATTTTTTGTATTTTACACCATGTGCATCACAATTTCAAATTTTTGGCCCTTTATTCTGTAATTGATGAGGGTTGGTCTGTGTTCTGCATGTGACCAAGGTTAGAGATTCGGCTGAAGCCAGTAGGTGGAGCTTGATGTCTTATCAAGTACATTGTTTTGTGTGTACCAAGATGGCAGCATCTGCATTTGGGTAAATGTTAAACATCCTTGGGTGGATACTGTCTCCTGTCATTAAACCTCCTTGGGATGTAGAGTGGCAGGAGAAAACAGGAAGGAAGGCTATATATTTTCAAAGCACTAGCCTTCCAAAGTTCTATAGGTTTCTATGAAACTTTGGAAGGCTAAGTGCTTTGAGAATGAGCCTTTTGTCAAGTCTCCTTAGCTACTGCTCCCGCCCCCCCCCCCCCCCCCACTTGCAGCCCACTGGTGAAACATTCCTTAACCAGCCAATAAGCTACAAAGGAGACAGGACCAGTAGCTTAGGAGACACCATTGCTCAGACATTACTTAGCCAGTCAATAGGTAGCAGGGGAAAGCATGACAGAAGGTTATCAGGCTCATTTTCAAAGCACTTAGCCTCCCAAAGTTCCATAGAAACCTATGGAACTTAGCCTCCCAAAGTGCTTTGAAAATATGCCCGATCGTCTCCTAAGCTACTGGTCCTTCCTCCTCTGCAGCTTTATTGGCTGGCTAAGGAATATCTGATCAATGGGCTAATAGCAGGGAGCAGAGAAGAGCTGCAGTATTGCCTACAGAGTTGCCAATTCCGCGGTTCACCCGCAGAATTTGGTGGGTTTCAGCCGTGGGTTGCGGGATATTGGGCATTTTTTGCTGCTTGGGTTGCGGGTTGGGTGGATTTCCCGCGAGGCTTCTATTGGTCCAATTGGTCCAATTGGTCCAATTGGACCAATAGAAGCCCCGTAGAGGCAGGCTACAGGCTTCTTTTAAATGCCTGCAGCGCACTGTATGCGTGCCACGCGGTCGCATTCAACGGAAGGAATCATGCAGCAGTCCAAAGTGCAGACGGTTCTGCGGTTCCTAACGCTTTATTCATTGTGCAATGGAGGAGGGGATTCTGTGAAGCAGTAAAAAAGGTTGAAGGGATTGAACGGAAGTAGGTGTGTTCTGTCTTTCCCAAGAGCTCTCTTATGCTGCCTCTTTCTTTTCTTTCTCTTTTGGAATGGAGCAAACACAGACATGTGTGCAGGTAAGATTTACTATATTTATTTTAGTTCATGGGCAGAAGACCATGAAAGATTTTGGCATGAGGTTGGTCTCTTTTAAACACTTTGCTTGTCGAGTGCTTTTGTAAACAGAAATTCAGAGATGCAAAGTCATAACTGTGAAATTTTTATTCTTAAATTTGTTTATTCATTTTAAAATTTTCAAGCCAAAAACTTGAATCAGAAAAACAGATTACATGATATCAAGAAATCAAATCAATAAGTAAGATGGGAAAAAAAATACATTTTTAGAAAGAGTAATCCCTCAGTCTTTCACATTTTCCTTTCTTATCATATCTTGTATTAGACCACCAATACGAGGGGTTAGAGCCATGAAACCTCAGGAGATGAGAATATTCCATAAATATTTAAAGCAAAGCTTAACACATTAATCCACTAACTTAATTTCTATTTCATTAACCCTGGATTAAGTTGCGTAGCACCCGATAGCATTATAATATTTTTTTTCTGCTCAATAAATTGCTTTAAATGTTCAGGCATAAAGAAAATATATTTTACTCCCAAATATTTAACATTACATTTACACGGATAATTCAAATTAAATGTAGCCCCCAAAGCTAAGGTAGCAGTTCGTAATGCTAAAAAGTCTTTTCTCCTTGCTTGGGTCTGTTTTGTTACATCTGGGAAAACCCAGATTTTTCCCCCATAAAATGGTACTTGTAAGTTTTTTAAAGCCATTTTCCGCACAGACTCTAAATCTTGTTGGAATAGAAATGATACCAACAAGGTTTGTCTCTCCACTATAGATGATGATAAGGAAGTTTCCAACAACTCCGAAACATTCAATTCTCTTTGTATTCGTGTATGTAATTCTTTCTTTCTTTCTTTGTTGGTAGGAAAAATATTTTATTTAAAGGTGGACTATTTTCAGGGGGAATTTTTAAGTTCTCAATTAAATATCGTTTGAATAGTTCAAGCGGAGAATACACTGAAGCATAAGGAAAGTTCAGGAATCGAAGGTTTAACCTTCGATTGTAGTTTTCAAAATATTCCAGTCTATTATATATCAGTGTATTGTTTTTTATAAGTTTCGTAGAGATTTCTTTCAATTTTACATTTTCCTCATTCAAAGATATTATTTTTTCATTCATCTCCACTTTCATCGATGCAAATGAAACTTTCAAATCCTGAACATTACTTACTAATGTTTCTATTTTGCTCGTGGAACTCATCACAGCTTGATCCAAACGCTGGAGTGATTCCCATATGGCCTCCAGCGTTACCTTCGCAGTTGTTCCCGGTCTCTGCGCCATTGCAGGACCCTGAGCCTCAGCTGTAATAGAGGCCTCAGCTATCAACTTGGCTACAGGGCCCAGACATGCTGCCCTTTTCTCGTCCTTGCGGGTTAGGGATCCGACATCACCGCCAAGTGTAGCTGGTTGCGGAGGTGGGAAGAGCGTCGGAGGGGACGACGTGTCCGGCCCCAAGATTCTGGCCTCTCCTTGCGCCGACAATTCAATGGGATCTCCGATCGGATCACAAGTGGATTGCCTCATTATGAAGCTCTCGAGTGTCTGCTGGGTTGGCCTTGATGTCAGAGTCGGCTTAACTCTGGCTCTAACGGTTCCTTTCCTCTTGGTATGAGACATAACTTTTCAGGTAACTAGAAGAAACAGTGCACAGGGGAAAAAAAAGAGGAAAACTCCAGCAGATTTAGGAGAGTCAACAATGAGGAGCTGTTAGTGCTGCCATCTTGCACCACCCCCAAGCGCGTGAAATTTTTATGTTTGGTGTCTAGTTTCTTGTTTTAAGAGACGATGCTATAGTATCACTTACCAATAAACTACTGGCTTACCGTGCGAAAACTTCAGAGCACCTAAATACATTAAATTGCAGTTGCTTATTATGGAGGGTGTTATTTTTTAGTTGCTTCTATAAAACAAAAAAAGAAGGAAGCAGCAGCCATGTTTACAGTGGCTTCCTGTAAATGAGCTGAATAAGTGTGTTCTATGCATCCTGAGTCCTTTGTGAATATGCTTTAACTGATACTCCAAAAACACCAATTTGTGTCTGAAATCTAGATACAATAAGGGTTCGACTTTGGATATAGCTTGTGGGGTGTGAAGACGCTGAAGAGAACCAGGTTGGAAGGGTGTTTGCTAGCGTAGGGAGGGGCCGGGGATGCCTGCAATAAAGATTGTTGGTAGCATTTTTATTTGATATTGCTGTGTACATCCATATCCAGAGAAAGGAAGTATTGGTTTTTCATCAGAGTAGTGCTTGGTTTTAAATTGTAAATCATTGTGCCATTTTGAGGGGCTGGTTATAGGGACTCCCTGATGGTTATGCTTCTTATGATTATGATGTTTATGCTGCTGATTACGATGATTACAATATCAATATTATCAACCTCATCAATATTCATTTACCTTATTAATATTTATATTAGGCTATATTTGGGCTGCTTTTGGACTGGAAAAGTTTTCGCCATCTGGCAACAATAAGCTTCCTGCCCTTAAGGAAGAAGTGCTGAGGGAGGCACTGGGAAAGGAGTGAGGAAGAAAAGAGTAGACACAAGCATTAAGAGCTGGAAGGCATGGGTTGTAAGGGGAAGAGAGGCCGAGGGAAGATATATGGAATGTAAAAGAGAGAACAGAGTTGAAATTAATGCAAGCCCCGGGGGGGGGGGGGGGGGGCATGGGCTGTAATACAAAGATAAGTGGATTGAGGGAGGAGCTGAAGAAAGAGAAACAGGCGAGGACAGTGAGAAGAACTGTGTGGAGTTGAAAGAGGAGAGGGCTGATAGGGAGATAGGCTGAGAAAAGGGTTCTGAAAAGAGAGGATCAGGTTGGCGGGAAGAAGCACTAAGGGGTGAAGAGAGGGATGAAGTGGCAAGAGAGAGAGAGACTAGGAAGAGAAAATCAAGAACAAGCAAAGATAATTTTCAGATTTTTGTGCTGATGGTTTGAATCTATCAGCTGCTCCCCGCAACCGAGCAAACCCAAGAATCACTTGGTGGTAATGAATAGTATTGCTAATTGAGCTAGGTCAGTTTTGGGTATCTGCTCTTTTGTTCCACCCTTGTAGTCACTGGGGTAAATAAGGTATTTCATTAAAAGGATGGGAAAAGGGGAAGAGGTTGTGGAAACATGGAATACCACAAACTGAACATCTCCTTTTAAAACTTACTTTCTCTTGGCAGCTCTGATATTGAGAGGGGTTATAGCCAGGGATTAAACTGAGGAGGAATGAAGGGTAGCATTGTTTCCATTCCTCACAAGAAATTAAAATATTATTCCCCCATTATAACCCACAGGATTAGAAATGGTAGGGGCACAGGGCTATATGAACCTAAAGAAGAAGCACAGCAGCAGCAGAAAGAGGTGGCAGGAGACCACTGACAAACTTGGAGGGAGGGGGGAGAAGGGACATATAGAGGGGCATTTTTGTTATGACATCTAAATCCGACTTTGGACGTTTTGCACAAAACATCCAAATTCCAAAAAGGAAAAAAAAAGGTCATTTTGAAAAAAGGAAAACGTGTATCCATGGTGCGACCACACCTTGAGTATTGTGTTCAATTCTGGTTGCCGCATCTCAAGAAAGATATAGTAGAACTGGAAAAGGAGCTGCGAAGGGCGACAAAAATGATAGCGGGGATGGGACGACTTCCCTATGAAGAAAGACTAAGGAAGCTAGGGATTTTCAGCTTGGAGAAGAGACAGCTGAGGGGAGACATGATAGAGGTACATAAAATAATGAGTGGAGTGGAACAGGTGGATGTGAAGCGTCTGTTCACGCTTTCCAAAAATACTGGGACTAGGGGGCATGCAATGAAACTACAGTGTAGTAAATTTAAAACAAATAGGAGAAAATGTTTCTTCACCCAACACGTAATTAAACTCTGGAATTTGTTGCCGGAGAACGTAGTGAAGGCGGTTAGCTTGGCAGAGTTTAAAAAGGGGTTGGATGGTTTCCTGAAGGACAAGTCCATAGACCGCCACTAAATGGACTTGGGAAAAATCCACAATTTCGGGAATAACTTGTATAAAATGTTTGTACGTTTGGGTAGCTTGCCAGGTGCTCTTGACCTGGATTAGCCGCTGTCGGGGACAGGATGCTGGGCTCGATGGACCTTTGGTCTTTTCCCAGTATGGCATTACTTATGTACAGTTTTTTGAAAATACCACTTTAAACAAGGTTTTGTGCTTTGTACGTATTTTTAAACCATTTTTGAAAAACAAGTCCAAGTGAAAAACAGAGAAAATCAAACCATTGGGATGTAGGAGGGGCCAGCATTTTTAGTTGTCCCCCAAACATCGCAGGAGAGCAATAAGGACCCAAGGGGCCACTGCAGTGAACTTCAAATAAATTCTCCCAGGTATACATCTCACCATTGCTCTCTTATATTTCCTGCTGAGCCTCCCCCTCAACCCACTACCACCAACTATACACCACTACAACAGCCCTTATGGATGAAGGGGGCACCTATATGTGGTTACAGTGGGTTTCTGGTGAGTTTTGGAGGGCTCACACTTTCCACCACAAGTGTAACAGGTAGGGGGAGGTATGGGGCTCGGTCCACCTGCCTACAGTGCACTGCACCCATCAATAGACTACTCCAGGGACCTGCATGCTACTCTAATGGACCCAAGTATAACACCTAAACCTAGCTTAGAGGCTTAATCATATTTTGGGGAGGGATGGGAGGGGGGTCAGTGACCACTGGGGGAGTAAAGGGATGTCATCCCTGATTACCCCCAGTGATAATCTGGTCATTTAGGCCATCTTGTTGTGCTTTAGTCATTATAAAAATAGGTCTACTTCAAAATCTTAGTTTTAGTCCTGGAAAATTTTGTTTTGTTCCAATATGGTTGAAAAATGTCCAAGTTAGAAACTCCCAAATCCCCCCTTAATATGACCCCAATATGCTCCCTTGAGATTTGGATGCACTGCAGATGAACAACATAGGAAACATCTGAAAAATAGGTTTTGAAAATACCAATTTGGACGTTTATGTGAGAAAAATGTCCAAATGCTTTTTTATGCCACTTTTTAGACTATTTTCTCTTTCGAAAATGAGCTCCATAGTCTCACATGCTCTGTGTATTTCTTGGTTTGGCTCCCTAGGCAAACATATATTTGTGGGCCACCCCCCACCATCATTTCACCTCTCCAGAAGTAGCAGCAAAAAGTGCACAGCCTAGCTGTGGGTATAATAACATTATAGTTTGTGAGTGAGAATGAGGACTATGCAAGCTCATGCTTAGTGGTTAGAGTTGGAGAGCTGCCAAAATCAGAACTACTGCAGGCCTAACATGGCCTCTGGTGGTAGTTCTGCCCCCAGCATTTCCAGTGCTACTTGAAATTCCAGAAAAATATTACCGCAGGGGGTTACCTGGTGGTAATAGGGCAATGGTTACCACTAGGTTAGCGCAGGAGCCCTTACCGCCACCTAAGTGCTCCCCCCCCCCCAAAATGGCCGTGCAGTAAGTGTAAACTTACCGCATGGCCATTTCTTTTTTGTTTCAGGCATTTTACCTGCTGTGGTAAAAAGGGCCTCAGTGCATGGCGAAAATGGCTGCTAGCGCAGGGCCCCTTCTACCACAGCTTAGTAAAAGGGCCCCTAAACATCCTCCTGTTTTCCCCCCCTTTATTTCTTCCATTTTCTGACTTTTGTTTTGCAGTATTTAGTTACCCTTCATTTTTATTTCTATTTTCTCCCTTATGTAGATGGTTGGAAATTATTAAGATCTAAAGGAAATTATTCATTTGTCCCTGATGCCAGGCATTAGTGCCAAAACATGTTGGGTCACTGGTTGAATTGTGTCATCTCCATTTTGTTGTGACTATTAATAAAAAAATCCATTAAAAACAGAGTTATCAGACAGTTCCTGCTAGTTCTTCTCACCGCTGCTTTATTGATTATTCTGTTTCGTACAAGGGCAATTTTATAACATGTTGCTTACGTTTGGAGGTAAGCAGGCACCTATTTATTTCAATAAACTTACTAGTTTTCTTTCCAAGCATCTTTCACTTTTTCTTAGATTTGTAATTAACAGCATGCAAACTTTATAGCTTTAAAGGCTGTTGAAGTAGCTGCAGTAAAAAGGGCCCTGCGGTAGTGGCGGCAGCCATTTTTGCTGTGTGCCAAGGCCACCTTTACTGCTGCGGGTAAAAAGCCTGAAAAACCACATAGCCATGGCCATGAGGAGGAAGCATTTACCGCCACCCAGTGAGCTGGCAGTAAGGGTTCCTGCGCTACCTCAGCGTTAGCCAGGCAGCACCAGGTAACCCCCTGCGATGTATATATATATATATTAATCCCGCAGCACCAGAAATGGTGTGCACTGGAGGCAGAACTACTGCTGGCGCTTATGTTGGGCCGGCAATAGTTCTGGCTTGCCACGCGGCAACCCTTTAGTAAAAGGGACCCCTAGAGCTGCATGTTGAAAGCATCTGTTCTGCTTCAGGTCATCACATAATTCCCACTGTCCTGCAGTTTATATATATATATATATATATATATATATATATATATATATAATTTTATTAAGCAAAAAAAAAAGAACAATACATTCAATACTTGAACCCCTCCCCCCACATAGCTCACTGAGCGACCAACAAGACATACAATGATTCTTCAGTATGTGACCCATTTACCCACTGTCCTGCATTTTAACTGTAAAATAAACACCTACAACACTCACCACCTACTGCTGTCACTGTCAACAGCAGGAGGGTAGCAACTCCCTATCTTTCTGCTCGTGTTGGTCTTATCTGGCTCAGGTGGAAGCAAAGCAGAAATCATTAGATGCAATTTTTATTTATTAATTTTGATTTGATTACACACATAAAAGCACTAAGCAAGTTAGAATAAAAATATTTAACAATATTAAATTCCATAACAACCTAAAAAAGCTGCTCCATAATTAATCCCAGAATATAGGAAATACTGTAAATAAACATAACTTTAAAAAACCCATTATGTAAAGCCAAATAAAATCCATCTCATTAAGAAAACTTTCCTTGCTGTATAAGTTGAATTGATTTAGTATTAAGTTGAGTGGTGCCAGCAGGTCTTGCAAAAATAACTCAAGATCTGCTGGCATTGCACAGCTCAAACAATCAATGCTATTGAGCAGCAAAGTACCAGTCTACTGGCAAGAGGGCCAAAAAGAGAAAGAAGGTAGAGGGAAGGGGCCAAGATGGTGATGGTAAGGACGCGTTGATCAAAGCTCCTTAACGTTTCTACTATTGGGACTGCTTCCTGGCGCAATCCTCATGTTATCATGGGGGAGAAAAGGGGGTGCCTAACACCTCCCTCCAATTCTTGTGGTATCTCCTGTGGTTAGGCAGCCCATCCTGGAGAGCTTTGGCATTCTAGTTTGGTCCAGAGTATTAGAATCTCCTGCCTTACTGGAGCTGAATATAGGCAAAATCGATGAGAGTTCTCCATGGACAGAAGACTCTTTTAGCCACACAATTGAAGTAACGGCACAGCCACGTCACTGACCCAGCCTTCTAAAGCTTAGAAAGTTTGAAGAACCTTCTAGGCATATTCCCTAATTCCCGCCACTGTACTGTAAATATAATGTAGTTACCACTGTCCAACATTGTTTTCATTTTTCCGCGGTAGCATAATTTATTTGTAACACTTATATCCCACATTTTCCCACCCATTAGCAGGCTCAATGTGTCTTACATAATACCGTAAAGGTGATCGTCAAGTCTGGTAGATGTTAAACAAAAACAATTTAAAATAAGGGTTAGGTAAGGTTAGAGTAAACAGGTACAAAAAGAGACAAGGAAATAAAGGAATATATAATGTCCAATGCGATGTAAGGTATTGATGCATTGCAGAGTTGAGGCATTTAAGTAGGGCCGGTAGCGTAGGCCTTGCAAAAGATTGGTCTTTAATGATCGCCTGAAGTTTTGATGGTCGTGAATCGCTTTCACACTCTTTGGTAGTGCATGCCACATTTGTGTACTTAAGTAAGAAAAATTGGATGCATAGGTTGATTTGTATCTGAGTCCAATGAAGCTTGGATTGTGGAGGTTCAAATAAGTACGTGACGCTCTGGTTCTGTTTCTAGTCAGAAGATCTATCAAGTCAATCATATATCCTGGGGCATCACCGTAGACAATCTTGTGGACCAAAGAGCAGATTCTGAAGGTAATGCATTCCTTGATTGGAAGCCAGTGCAGTTTTAATTGGAGAGGTTTAGCGCTATCAAATCGTGTTTTATTGAATATCAGCCTGGCAGCTGTGTTTTGGGCTGTCTGGAGTTTCTTCATAAGCTGTGCTTTACCTCCCGCATATAATCCATTGCAGTAATCTGCATGGCTCAGAACCATTGATTGTATCAAGTTACAGAATATTTTCCTCAGGAAGTAAGGTCTTATACGTTTAAGTTTCCACATAGAATGAAACATCTTCTTTATAATGGAGTTAACTTGGCTCTCAAGTGTAAGATGGCTATCAATAGTAACACCTAAGATTTTGAGGCTATCGGAAATAGGAAGAGAATAAATAGGAGTGCTTAGGGTTGTGGGTTTATAATTATTGTATGGGGATGAGAGGATAATGACCTTAGTGCCTTCGTGTCCCACACATAAACTTATTATTTATTAATTTACTAGTAAAAAAGGCCCATTTCTCAAAGAAATGAAACAGGCGCTAGCAAGGTTTTCCTCGGAGTGTGCATATTTGAGAGAGAGTGTGTGTGTGTGTGACAGAGAGAGACTGGGTGCGAGAGTGTCTGTAAGAAAGGGTGTGTGTGTGTGTGATTGAGAGTGTGTGCCAGGGGCCCCCCTCCCTCCCAGTGTCCCCCCTCTACCTGTGTTCCAGGGTCATTGTCCCTCCTTCCTCCGAGTTCCAGAGTCATCCTCCTCCCTTCCTCCCTCCGAGTTCAAGGGTCGTCCCCCTCCCTCCGAGTTTCAGGGTCCCCCCCTCCCTCCCGGTTCCAGGGTCGGCGTCCCTCCCTTCCAGTTCCAGGCCCCCTCCCTCTGATTTCTAAAAGTCATCTTCACTTACCAAGTCAGTGTTATAGTGGCGGGCAGCAGCGGTAAAACGCGTGTAGGCTTGGCCCTTCTCTCTCTCTTTCTCAGCTGTGGTCCCGCCCTTGCAGAAACAGGAAATGAGGGCGGGACCACAGCTGAAAGAGAGAGAAGGGCTGAGCCTGCATACGTTTTACCATGATGAATCTTCATTTGCACTTACCTGAGGGATTTGCTGTAGCGACGGGCGGGCTCTTTGCAGCTCGAGTCCTCTCAGGCAGGCGGCTCTTTCTTCAGATCAGGAGGGCTCCGAGGGTGGGAGGGCGGGACACGGCGAGCAATCAGATCAGAAGATGGAGGGCTCAGAGGGCGGGCACTGAGAGCGAGTGCGATTGCCTGTGGTTGGTCCCTTCTTCTTCTGACGTTGCGTTATCATGCAGCCTTCCCTGCATTTGGAGGGCGGAGTGATTACAAAGCCTACGAACACTACAAGGCTTCACTACTACACGGCTTCACTGCCACGGAGTCAACTTTAGAACGTTGGAGGTACGAATTATTAGATTAGTTTTCTTAGTTCAGTTACTTTTGTTTTTATTCATTTCATTTCTTCCATCATTCACAAATTTAATTTTGTAGATTTAGTTTTTTTCCATGTCTAAATTGGGTTTTAAAACCTGCAGTGCCCTATAAATGATGTATGACAAGTTAACAGTATGGTTTACTCTAAAGAACAAATCCAGAATAAGGAGACCCACCTACGTATGCAGAAGGAATAGAATAATTTACGTTACAGATTACTAAATAGGTTGTTACTTGATAACTATTATTTTCCTTTTGTAAAAAAATAAAAGGATTTATTTTTTTGTACATTTTTTAATTATGGAAAATTAGTATTCATAATTCACTTATTGGTTTGGATTGTATTTCTCAATGACTGTATTGGTTATCATGTTGTAAGCCGCTTTGGAGCCTTTTTGGGAATAATCAGGCAATAAACATCTCAGATTAGATTATATACTAAACACCTCTCTGAGTTTTCCTGATTTCACTTTGATTACATTTATATATAATTAATATCTCACTGTAATCACTCCATTTTTTTATCACAAACTTTTATTCATATATTTATTTATAACAATATGTTTTCTTATCACTATTACATCAACCTACACCTTTTAAAAGATATCCTAGTCTTACTTGCATTCATACCCACACACACTCCTAGCACAAGCTGTGTAAATTGACCGTACAGTTTCTCCAATGGTATAACAACTCACAAAAATGTTCTCCTTGTCATATAATTCAAACTATTTATAAATTAAATCTCCTTTCTGGCAAGGTCCCACGTGCATTACTACATTCTTCAAGGAGTCTATCCTTGTATGTCACATTGCCCTCTTATCTTTTCACTGTACCGCAATGTCCAGAGCTTGTAATCAAACACAATTCCTTCAAATTCCAACTGTTTATCCTGTTGTTGTTTCTTGCATTCACTCTTCCCAAAGACCTCGAACCTCACGAGACACCTCCTTGGTCTCCGTATTGTCCTCCCTTCGGAGGCATGGGTTAAATCCGCTGTCACACCCTACACAATTGTGCTTCGCGATTTTGCGTAATCAGGGGTTATGACTGTAACACAATAACCAACTAAGGGCTTTAAAATTTATCTACTCTCTCTCTTACTACAATTTTTTAAATATTTATGATGTTCTCTTACCTTATACACTTTATTTGTTGATTCTCCATCATACAGGCTAACCCCGGAGGGAACTCACATCGGGAATAGGAGAAAAATGGCACTCTGACGTTCTACCACGCCCTACCTATTCGCTTCCTATATTCTAGTTTTAAGCACTGGCGGAAACATAGCATGACAACAAGCCCGCCCATTCTACCTCTTTGTTTAACTCCCATGGGGTCACCGTGTACCACTAAAAAAAATCAGTCTTTATTCTAATCTCATCATTTTACGCAGCGTGTTGCCTGATTATTACCAAATTCTGCCAAAACCACAAATTTTAAGTCTTGCATGGAATGATTTTCCTTTTCCCAATGATCCACTAGTGGGGGTTTCAATTTTTTTCAGTTTTATGTTGCTCAAATGCTGAGCCAATCGATGTTTTATCTTTTTAACAGTCTGTCCTATATATATCAGATTACAGGGGCACTTGATGGCATAAATCACTGCACATGAATTGCAATCGGTTCTGTTTTTTAAATAAAACCTACGGGGTTTCTTCTGATTGGGAATCTGTACCCACTGCGTCTCCATAGCATGTACACAGTATCTGCACCCACTGCAACGATAATGCCCTGGGGGCTCTATTTTTTGTTCTTCCTTAGTTTAGCCAATTTTTCTCCAAAGTTTTGCCCCCTTCTATAAGCAAACCGGGAGTAACTTTCTAACCCTGGGTGGATATAAGCCAGTGTTTAATAATAATTTGATGAACTGTTTCTGAATTTGGAACGTAGGGCAGCACACAGCTAATTCTAGGATCTCGTGCTCTCTCTTTTTTTGCATAGCAACCAAGATCGATGGGCGTTAAATGCTCTTTTTTATGCTCTCTGAATTATTCTATTGGAATATCCGCGCTGTTGGAGATGTTTTAACTTTTGGACTTGATATACATATTCTTGTTTATCAGAACGTATGCGTCTTATACGAAGGAATTGTCTTACTGGAATGCCCTTCTTTAATGGGATGGGGTGATGACTCGAAAAATGAAGCAGTGAATTTCTGTTTTCTTTCTGAAAACTGCTGTGACAAACTCCCCTTCCCTATACTGTATCCGTGTGTCCAAAAAATCTATTGTGTGTCCTCCAATATGTGAGATAAATTTAATATTTTCGTCATTGTGATTAAGATATTCAATAAACTCTTAAGAATGCACTGTATCCTCCCTAGATTAACAGGACATCGATATATTTTCTCCACTGTATGATAGACGCTGCGTTCTTGCTATTATAAATATATTTTTCTTCATGTCTTGCCATATAAAGGCAGGCTACTGTGGGGGCTACTGTAGCCCCCATGGCCACCCCCTTTATCTGTAAGAAATATTCATTTTCAAATTGAAAATAATTTTTCATTATTACCAAATTAGCTAATCCTATATAATAATTCTCACCTCCAACGTTCTGAGGCTGCCTGGAACCGTGGTTTCTGGCCAGAGCTGCTCAGGAAAGTGGAGTAGATAAAAGTGACGTCATTCCTGAAGTGCCACTGATTGGCTGCGCCTCCAGCCCGACGCCCAGCACGAAACAGCGACCCAGACAGCAGCAAACAGCGACCGCAGCCACAGTCCCCCTCACCCACCCTACTGCAGCTGCAAGCTCAACGTTCCTCTCCTCTCCGACTCCATGCTGCCCAAGGATGCAGCTTCCCCTCTCCATCTGCCGGTGAGGTCGCCTATTCCACCCCCCCCCCCCAGTTCGACGCTTCCCCTCTCCATCCACCCACAAGGTCGCTGCTTCCCCTCTGCACCCCCCTAAGGTCGCCTCTCAAACCCCCCCAAGGTCACCGCTTCCCATCTCCCCCCTCCCCCCTCAAAGATCGCCGCTAATCTTAAAAAAAAAAATGCATGCAGGCAGCCTTTAGCCATTGGCTGTCTCATCTCTCCTCTCACTGGCCCTGGCCTGGAGCGCAGGAACAGGAAGTTCAAAACAACTTTCTGGTACCTGTGCTCCTACGAGGACAGAAAGAGGAGAGATGAGCAGCAGCAGAGCACACAATCAATGCCTGAATGCTGGATACAGTACCTGGGAGCACAGAACAGGGAGGGAGGAGGAGGAGGGGGGGATAGGAACTCCAGAAAGAGGAGAGAGGAGCAGCAGCAGAGCACACAATCAATGCCTGAATGCTGGATACAGTGCCTGGGAGCACAGAACAGGGAAGGAGGAGGGGGGGCTTGGGGGAGTGAGGAGGGCTTTGGGTGAAGAGGGAGGCCTGGAGGGGGGTGACGGGGGGTCCTCAGACCAGTCACTCACTCACTGTCTCTCACATACATTCTCTCTGACACACTCTCTATCACACCCACACAGTATCT
The DNA here is from genome assembly GCF_901765095.1 of Microcaecilia unicolor. Taxonomy (NCBI): domain Eukaryota; kingdom Metazoa; phylum Chordata; class Amphibia; order Gymnophiona; family Siphonopidae; genus Microcaecilia; species Microcaecilia unicolor. The sequence goes on from NC_044034.1 coordinate 248,720,917, forward strand.
CTTTGACCCTCTCTCTCTCTCACACACACACACACACACACACACTCTGTCTCTCTCTTTCATTCTCTCAACAACACACACACTCCATCTCTCACACACACTCTTTCTGAAACATACACTCCGAGGAAAACCTTGCTAGCGCCCGTTTCATTTCAGAACGAAACAGGCCTTTTTTACTAGTTGTTTTAAGAATTCTACTTGTCCGCCTGTAAGCGCCCTATTTTCCAAACTAGTATGTATCTTCTCCAATGCAGCCTTTTGAGGAATATTCGTATACAGCACGGTCACATCTAAGGTGACCAACTGAACGGTTTGTTCAGTGCCTAAAATTCATAAGAGCATTACAAGCCCTCTGGGATGGCCAATTATGAATGACAGAGGATCTATTTTAGAACCTCTGTCACAGTATCTAGATTTCCATTTAAATAGAGAAGTCCCCAAGATCACATCTTATATCCAAGACACCACAGATCTGCTGAATTTACTGCAAACCATACATATTGAAACTGAACAAACCGTTCAAATGGTCACCTCAGATGTGATCGCGCTATATATGAATATTCCTCAAAAGGCTGTGTTGGAGAGGATACATACTAGTTTGGAAATAGGGTGCTTGTAGGCGGACAAGTAGAATTCTTAAAACAATTAGCTAATATGGTAATAATGAAAAATTATTTTCAATTTGAAAAGGAATATTTCTTACAGATAAAGGGGGTGGCCATGGGGGCTACAGTAGCCCCCACGGTAGCCTGCCTTTATATGGCAAGACATGAAGAAAAATATATTTATAATAGCAAGTATGCAGTAGTGCACAGTGACCCCGTGGGGGTTAAACAAAGAGGTAGAATGGGCGGGCTTGTTGTCATGACATGTTTCCGCCAGTGCGTAAAACTACAATATAGGAGGCGAATAGGTAGGGTGTGAAGAACATAGTAATGCATGTGGGACATTGCCGGAAAGAAGATTGAATTTATAAATAGTTTGAATTATATGAAAAGGAGAACATTTTTGTGTGTTATAATACCATTGGAGAAACTGTATGGTCAATTTACACAGCTTGTGCTAGGAGTGTGTGTGGGCATGAATGCACAGTGACCCCGTGGGGTTAAACAAAGAGGTAGAATGGGCGGGCTTGTTGTCATGACATGTTTCCGCCAGTGCGTAAAACTACAATATAGGAGGCGAATAGGTAGGGTGTGAAGAACATAGTAATGCATGTGGGACATTGCCGGAAAGAAGATTGAATTTATAAATAGTTTGAATTATATGAAAAGGAGAACATTTTTGTGTGTTATAATACCATTGGAGAAACTGTATGGTCAATTTACACAGCTTGTGCTAGGAGTGTGTGTGGGCATGAATGAAAGCAAGGACTAGGATATCTTTTAAAAGGAGTAGGTTGATGTAATAGTGATAAGAAAAATATTGTTATAAATAAATATATGAATAAAAGTTTGTGATAAAAACTTTAGAGTGATTACAGGGAGATATTAATTAGATTAGATTATATAAGATATTCAACAAGTATTTAAAAGTCAACAGATCTTTCATTTAAAAAAGTCATCAGAAGTATTACCCTAGATTATGACACATCATGACATCACTGAAGTATCCTTCTTTGAATTAAAAATTATACAATGATTATTTTCTTGTATAATTTCAAGTATACATATTCACGTAGAGTAACAAGATATAAATGGCATCACACATTTGGGCAGTTGATTGCTGTCCTGCCTCTTATATTTTGTATGATTCTTATTACCATTAATCCATTAGATTCTGTATGAGATAACCAATTGGTAATTCTACACATGCCTGGATCTTAGCATGAGAATCAAAGGTAACTGCTGAAAGAATTTAACAAACATCTGAATTCAAAAATAACATTTTAATGTTGTATTGACTAGTTGGTAGTATTTATTCCATTAGTTTCTAATATGCTGCTGTCCAGTGCACAGTTAATACAATCTTTTAAAAAGAAATTTCCAGAATAGAGTGTCATTTTATAACCGAAGGTAAACATTATCATAGCTGCTTTTAAAGTGCTCTTCCTTCACAGTTCCACCAAAAGAAAATAAGCTGCCCTAGGATATGAAATGCTTTCCCTAATTAGGACTTTGTATACAGGCACAAAATGAGAGTGTCTTATATTAATCAGGCCTGAATGAATCTGCAAAAGGAAGTCTTAATCAACCAAATGTCAGATACTATTGTTTTCCGACAACATGTTTTTATTTTATAATCCGAGGCATATTGCTCCAAGCTTGAGATTTCTTCTTGGCAAGTTCCATCCATGATGGCTGATCTGAGCTAGAATGAACTGTTTCCTCCTTTTGCAGCAACAGGGAAGACTGAGTAGCTGTGGAGAAAAGTACAACTTGCTCGTTAACACTATTTAGATATATCTTTAACAAAGATATTTACAAGCAAAACTGTAATAGGTATGCATTCGTTAAACCGCAACATCATATATCGGGGTCTATTTAAAGTGTGGTAGGATTTTGCAGTTACCGTAGGTTAACGTCCAAAATTAACACGCAGTGACTGTAAAGCCCCTGCATTAACAACTGGAGGCATTCCTAAAATTTTCCCATCCATTTAACACAGAGAAAAATTATGTACTTGGTATTAACTAAATGGAAGTTAATGTGTTGCTTAAAAACACCTCTTCATGTGGTGTTAATTGTGCTGCATTATCTGCTGTGTTAACAGATAATATATAAAAACTTCTTGCTTGTTAACTAAAAGGTGATTCTACATCCTGTTCTGCATTAGCTGTTAATGCAGAAGTTACCGCACATTAACTGCTATGATGTCATGTTAAACTGTTACTACACATTTAGGGGCTGTTTTACTAAGCAGCAGTAGGGCTAACGAGCGGGTAGCGCGTGTTAAATTGACATAGCATGGGCACTCTGAAGTAGTTTCAAAGTTAGAGTGCACTGTTTCCCGCACTAGAAAATAATTTTCTATTTTCTACCATGGTGGGGGGAGGAGGGGGGTCCCAGCAGTAATCGGCAGCTCAGCCACATTTATGCACACAGTCTGATTATCACAGGAGTACCGACAAGTACATAGGTGGCGTTAAGGGCTCAGGCAGTAAATTGCTGTGCGCTACTTTTAATATTAGTTCACGGCCATTTATCGCCCCATTAAAAAAGACCGTTTTACCTGCCGTGGTAAAAAATGGCCCAGGGCATGCTAAATTCATGCATCCAAACTAGGGCAGGCCACTTTTTACCATGGCTTAGTAAAAGGGCCCCTAATTGTTGCTTTAACAGCTAGCTCTGCTTGGTAAATATGCTCCATAATTTCCAGTCAGGCGTTTTGTGACACTAGAACAATTTATATAGGGGCCTTTTTACAAAGCGGCAGTAAGCCCAACGTGGGCTTACTGCTCGCTAAAAAGGAAGTACCACCAGGCTACTGCAGCAGCCTGGTAGTAGTTCCCATCCCCAGCGCACCGTCATATCCGGCCCTACAAAAATATTTTTATAGCACCGGTGTGTACCCTGTGGTAATCAGGCAATGCCACATGCTGCCCGGTTACTGTCGGGTTAGCGCGGGAGCCCTTACCACCACTTCAATGAGTGGCGGTAAGGGCTCCACCCTGAAATGGCTGCGCTGCAAGTGCTTCACTTCCTGCATGGCCATTTCCTCAAGTAAAGAAAGACCTACCTTTTACCCACTGCGGTAAAAGAGGGCCTCGGCGCACGTCAAAAACACACGCCGACACCAACGGACACCCTCTTTTGCCGCTGGTTGGTAAACGGGATCCTTAGATTCCCAACAATAATCTCTTAAAATAAAAGACAAATAATTATTCTTGAAGATATCGGTAGTGGATTTCTATGGCACTGTTTTTGTTTTGAAAACAGATGTAATGCATTGGGTGGGGAAGAGAGGGCAGGGCAGACCTTGAAATATTTATGTCATGAAAGATGGCCTAGAGTCATAAGAGTCCAGACCACAGGCCATCATAGTTGTACTTTGGAGATTATAGGAATGGGGGTGAATGTTTAGAAAATCGGGATCATAAGCATCTTTTGCGTTCTGCCTTTTATGTTTCTTTAAGCACGAATGCCTCACCAGAGATCAAATGTGGCAGCGTATATGCTCTGTGCCGTGGCTGTTCCAGGTTGTGCTTTGTTTCTTGATTGAACTCTTCAGTGGTTTTAGATGTTAAGTGGGAGGATTTGTTTTTGATGAGTTCTGCTTGTGGCTTTACATGCCCCTAATAAAGAAGGGAAAGAATAAGCTATATAACATATGCATCATCGTATTAGCACAACAGAATGAGAGGGGAGGGGGGAGTTCTTTTACCACAAGTTGTGCTATTTAAGCACAGGATCTCATAGCATAAAATGAGACCTTGTGCTAAAATAGCACATGTGCTAAAATAACCCATTGTAATGGTAGCCTACTTTAATAACTTCCCCCCTAAATGTGGAAAATTTATACTTAAACGTTAAGCTGAAAACCACTATAGCAGACATGCATTTGTAGGGTCAATGTGAATTTTATTTTCCTAGCTTTTAGTTTTTTCCTGCTTGTTTGGACTTCCAGTTCAACCAGAACTGGTGCTGGGAAGCCTTCACCTGCAATCACCTGGGATTTCCCTCCCATTTTATAACTCTCCCTCATCCCAATGTGGTCATTGCAGAGGAGCAGAAGCCAAGCTTAGCAAATCATACCTTCAGTGAGCCATTGGGTCAGTTCATGTGCTATGTTTTAAGAAACAAACTGCTACCTTTCTGTGTCCATTGTATGCCTGCTTTTCCTGGGAGAGCTACACATTAAGGGCTACATTTATTAAAAGTTTTCTCCCATTTTGTGATTTGGGAAAAATGTTTAATAAATAGGATCTTAACGTTTTACTTTTTTTTTCAGTGCAATAATGGGAATATTGAAGATATGTCCAAAAGAAAAAAAAAATCTCATGTTAATTCCAGATTATTATACATCTCTTCATAAAAGCGGTTAATAAATAAATAAATAAATAAATAATAAATATTAGCATTACAGGGATGTATGTTCACCTTTTGCTGGTTCCTCCATATCCCTGCAGCAAAAATGTATTTTTCATGTTTTGGTAAATTCAATTTTCTAATGAGTTAAAGGGACTCCTTTAATAAGCTGTGCTAAAATCTGGGCTTAATGCGGGTTGATGTGGGACTTTCCCATGCGTAAGTCCAGATTGAACATGGTATTTTTAAAGGCTTTTTCTTTTGTTTTAATTATAGGTTGTGCGTTGTTTCCATTAGCATGGCACATGCAAAGAATTAAGTTTAGCTCTGTGCTATCTGGTTAACACGTGCTAATCATAATGCGCTAGCCAGATAGCACAGGAATGTCCACGCTCTATGATATGCTCCCCTCCACAAAATATTTATAGAAAATCACTAACGCGCAGGTTAGCATGTATAAACAGGCATAATACCACAAAACGTATTAATGTGTTCTACGGTAGTATGTTAATGTGTGCTTACTGCGCATTTAAAGCGTCTTTTACTAAAGCTTAGCTCAAGTTATCTGCAGCAGGGCCCATTTTATTCCTCTGGGACCTGCTACAGATAACTTGAGCTAAGTTTTAGTAAAAGAACCCCTAAGAGTTTAGCGCCATTCAGTGAAAAGACCCCGAAGTATAAATGAATCAAAAAAAATTTGCAATGCAACACACCTCCATTTTCTCATTTTGCTTGTTCTTTTTTTCTGTATCTCCTTCCAATGATGAATGTTTCTCTTCTGGGTTAAGCTTTTGATCCTCTAGACCTCCCTGCTTCCGGTGTGCCAAATTAATCCAGGTTGGTTTTGTCTGACTGTCAGTTCCTTTTGCAGACTCTGTTACACTCACAGATGATGACACTGTTAACACATTTATTTGAAACAAAGTTATACAAAAGAAATTTTCCGTTTTCTTCCACTTTTTTTTGGCAAAGAGGCTCAATTCTTCACTAAAAGCAAAAAGTAAACAATCTTAAATTAATTATTAGTAAGGTTTTTATGTTTAGCTTTAGGCTTTTCTTTGAAATCAGGATCAGTTTTAAGCACTGGGCAAAAGCGATAGGTAGTATTTGTATACATTTTTGAATGCACAATATTTTTCATATAGGAAATTTTATATGCAGTAATTTAATAGGGGTGTGCAGCCTGAAAATTTTTCAATCATGTTTCCTGTGTCATTTATAGAGACATTAGTTTTTTCAGAGATATTTTGGCATTTTTTCATTAAGGGAATCAATAGAAATCAAACAAAATAAAACATGGAAAAGAAAATAAGATGATACCTTTTTTATTGGACATAACTTAATACATTTCTTGATTAGCTTTCGAAGGTTGCCCTTCTTTGTCAAAAGCTAATCTTCGTCTTCGAAAGCTAATCAAGAAATGTATTAAGTTATGTCCAATAAAAAAAGGTATCATCTTATTTTCTTTTCCATGTTTTATTTTGTTTGATTTCTATTGATAACCTTAAGAGTGGACTAACACGGCTACCACACTCCTCTTTCATTAAGGGAGCAATGTTAAGGATACACTCTCTTTCAGAAAGAGCATCCACTATTCACAAAGGGGTCCTTTTACCAAGCTGTGGTAAAAAGAGCCCTGCATTAGCGGTGGGGGCCGTTTTTGCCTCACACTGTGGCCCTTTTTACCGCAGCGGATAAAAAAAGGCTGAAAATAGCCACGATGGAAACCAACCAAGCAGATCATTTGGCCTTGCTGTTTTCTTGAAAATAGCCATGGCCGTGCAGTAAGATTGCTCTTACCACGTGGCCATGCGGGGGGGGGGGGGGGGGGGGATCACTTACCACCACCCACTGAGGTGGTGGTAAGGGCTCCTGCACTAACCCGGCAGTAACTGGGTAGCGTGCGGTGCTGCCCGATTACCACTGGGTTAGCGCCAAACTAAAAAAAATACAGGCCAATTTTCCCTATCATGGCAAATGGTGTGCACTGGGGCTAGAACTATATCGCACGTTTATACTTTCTTTTTAAGTAAATCTTCCATTACATGTCTGGGCTTGTGTAGATGTTGGGAACAAGATATTCAGCAGTCCATTTCTGATAGCAGTTGAACGCAGCTCTGGCGCTCAGTTTTTCAGTGTTCCAGGTCTGCGGACATCACTCAGTCCCTTTATTTTTTTATGCACCGGTCCTTATGGATGCCCCTCAGGTCGCATACCATTAATCCGTCCATTCCCAGTTTATGTTGGTCTTGTCATTCTCAATGGGGTACTATCAGACACCTTGTTTTTGACTGTGTATGCCTTCAATCATTTTGGACTGATGTCTGGTTCACTTTAACAGATATATTTCATTTCCATGGTCCCATGCTGTATAAATATGTGTTGCTCAGAGACCAATGTTTTCGCTCTTCCTTAAGCCATAATGAATGCTTACTTGTTAATACTTTGCTCACTTTAGCCTTGAAAGTAGTTTTTGGGCACTGGAAGACCCTGGGTCAAGTCACATATCAAGAATGGTGAAATTTGGTATTTCAGACCCTGCTACCGGAAATGGCAATCGCCATGACAGCAAATGTAAGCCACATTGAGCCTGCAAATCGGTGAGAAAATGTGGGATACAAATGCTACAAATAAATAAATAAAATAAATAAATATGATACCTTTCTGGCTAAAAAGTCATGTCGCTATATCACTTATAAGGAGAAGTGGTCTTTGTTATTGTCCCACTTTAGAGATGCTTGATGAGAAGTGTTTTTCTTTTTTTATTTTCTTCCTCTCCACTCTCTCTCTCTTCTGTCCTTTACATGATTTTTGCAATTTGTATGCTGTTGTACTGTTACACTGAATTGTCTTCTGTTAATTCTCTTTTAAAATTTAATAAAAATACTACGACCAGGAAAAAAAAAAAGAACTACCGCCAACGCCTACGTTGGGCTAGCAGTAACTCCAGATTAGCCTGTGGTAAGCCCGCGTTGGGCTTATCACCGCTTTGTAAAAGAGCTCCAAAGTTTTTCAGTGGTTAAAAAAAAAAAAAATACCAGCCAGCCTATAAGCTCCCTTTGATAGTATCTGAATTCAAGTTTCCAGCACAAAAAAAATGAAATGATGTCTCATTTCTGTGGTTTCTCCACTGACAATCCCCTTGGCATCGATTTAAAGAAAACATTTGTGCTGCCTCTCCTGTGATACAGGCACCTACATTCCTTTACAGAATACCAGTGTAACCAGCTATATACAGGAAGGCAATCGATCCACAAACTCCAAGATGGAAAAGAAAAAAAGCAGATCGGTGATTCGAATATAGACTTTTATTCGTACAATAGCAAGCTCCTTATATCGCCCGATACTGGCCGTATTTCACCCAAAAGGGCTGCCTCGGGGGCTATCTTGTGGAGTGACTGGCAAACAAATACGCGGAACGTGTTACAGTGTCCTTGATGAAAAAACCAGCACAGACAACATTGCAGAAATGAAATCCTTGTAGCTAGTAGAGTGGCGTGAGCGAACTCCTCTCACTATCGCTGCCTCTCCTGTGATATAGGCACCTACATTCCTTTACAGAATACTAGTGTAACCAGCTATATACATGCATGTGTGTTAAAAGTGAGCACTTATGACAGCCATAGAGCTGGTATACATGCTTGAGCTTAGAGTCAGGAGACACACATGTAACTTACAGTATTCTATGAGTTATGCATGTGAGTGCCCCACCTATACTCTGCCCACATGAATGTCCACCTGTACAGTATTTATTTAAAAACTTTTATTCTGCTTAATCCAAAGTTCTTAGCGGACTACAAATTAACACATAAATCACCTTAGACTACAAAGAATACATTAACAGACATTCTTTCTTAACACAACCATATCAAAAGAGAACATACCCAAGAAGAGAGCTGAGATGTCATTCACTACCCTCTCCTAAATGCCTGCAGAAAAAGTAGAGTTTTAAGTTCTTTTTTAAACTCTCTCAAATCCTGAACCTCTCATTCTAAGATGCAACTTGTTCCAGCATAAAGAACCCACAATATAAAAAATTGTGTTCCTAAGTTCACCTGATTTTATATAACATGATAAGATAGAACATCAAGAAGCAATTGACCTTCTGATCTCAACGATTGAGTGGGCTGATAAATATGAAGTTTCGAAGCCAAGATCTTTGATACTTGTTGCATCAGTATTTTAAAGACTAAACAAAGAATCTTAAATTGAATCCTATATGTGCTATTGAAGATATGCATGCACTTATAGAATAGTGCATAAACTGGATTATTGTCATTTACGTATGTGTGTTCACATATACATGTAAATAACTAGAATACCAGTTACTTTACAGGGTTCCTCACTCTAGACACACTCACCCCTTCTTGCTACTTCTCTTTCTTCAGACATTCTTTCACCCCTTCTTACCCTCTCATTCCAGACACACTGACCTTGGTCTCTACCCTTTTCCTCTACTTGACTCTCCCTCTTTCTTGCCACTCTCTCAGCTCTGCTGTCTGGTTCATTCCACTCCATTCCCCCTCTCTCTTCTCCCTCCCTGCAATGCAAGCTCTTTCTCATCCTCTGCTTTCTTCTCTAGGCTGTCAGCCATTCTTGGCTCTTCCACTCAGTGTGGCTGTCCATCACAAACTCCAACTCCAGCTAGCAGCAGCAAATGCACTTAATTGCACATCATCTTCTAGTGTTGTGGAGCCAATCTTGTGGAATGTGCCATGTAATCTCAAGGATCATCATCAGAAGATTGGCTCCATGGCAGCAGGGTATGGTGTGCAATTAAGTGCATCTCCAGCTGCTGGGTGTAGTAGGAAGACCGAGGACCTGTTATAAAACAATAGAATGAGGACGCCTAGTTGCTATATATGTCAGCCGGAAACTGGCCCACCTTCTGGGGAGCCTTTGCCTTCCCAGGCCTCTTATATTGGATGCCTATGTCTGTCTACATTGCTGTAAAAAAAGATTTTGCATCAATTAATCCAGCTAGGGTATAGGTTCCAGTCTGGAGCTGAAACTAAAAGATGAGTAATGAACAAGTACTCATCTGACATTATCAGACACAAAGAGAAGAGATTCAAATATTTGGGTGCAACAATTCAAGGTAAAAGGGATGTCCCAGAAAAGAAAGGAACTTTAGTGCCTATTCCTAGTGGAAAGCTTGTGGTAAAGGCATTTTGCGGGCGTATGGCTGAATCTTTAACTCTAGAAATTGTACTGATTCATGTTATGCAAAAAACCAAAGGAGAAAACACTCCATGGGTGAAGTCAATATGAAGAGCACAAAAGTGGAACACACGATCCATAGATGGAACCATAGAAGACTTTATTCCCAGCGTTAGTAATGTATACAAGTAAACCCAACGAAAGCAATGTCTACAAGAAGGCCCTACATAGTTGTGTTTCGGCACTCAATATGCCTGCATTAGGGGTCAAATAGCATCTATAAAAACAAATGTAAAAACAAAAATAATTACATACAAAAACAGTGCAACAAATACGCAAGAAAGTATATAAAACAATAAACAGCTAAGGGGCCCTTTTACTAAGGCGGGTAGGTGCCTATGCACGTCCAACATGTGTCAAACTGGAACTACTGCCTGGCTACCACGTGCCCTGGGCGGTAATTCCATTTATGACGAATGTGCAAAACATGTGGTAGAAAATATTTTTTATTTTATACCACATGGCGCTTACCCAGCGATAATCGGCAGTTTATGCGCACTGACACTTACTGCCCGGTTTGCGCACGAGACCTTACCGCTAAGTCAACTGAGTGGTGGTAAGGTCTCAGGCCGAAAATGGACATGCGCTGGTTTTAATTTTGACACACGTCCATTTTCAACCACAAAAAAGGCATTTTTTCCAGACGTGCTGAAAAATAGACCTGTGCGCATCCAAAACATGTGCCTATACCAGCACAGGCCACTTTTCGGCACGCCTTAGTAAAAGGGTCTCTAAATGCATAAAAATACAATGAATAAATAAATAAATAAGAATGATGAATAAATAATGAGACACCATTTGCATCAAATAAATATATACATGTAAAATGCAATAAATGAGAATAATAAATACATATAACAAGACGCCATTTGTATCAAATAAATGCATGTAAACCTGACAAGAATTAGTAAGTTGTTTAAAATGTACCAAATGGATTTAAACAACTGTTTAAAAGCACTTATTCTAATATTTATCTATTTATTTATTGCATTTGTATCCCACATTTTCCCACCGTATAGCAGGTTCAATGTGGCTTACATATTGCTAAAAAGGCGGTTAGAAAATTTAGATTTGTAGAAGTCTAGTACATAATACAGAAGTTTAATAAACGCTTAGGTTGATATATTAGCATATTGTGAGAGAGGTTAATATTATTGCTTTTCCATTTCTGAACTTTTCGTTATGCATGTTGGTGTGGGATTAGGCAGATCCAGGGGCGGAAAGACTTCTTGAAAAGATGTGTTTTCAGTTATTTTCTGAATTGTAGGTAGTTTTCTGTGAGTTTCAGGTCTTTAGGTAGTGAGTTCCAAAGTTGTGTGCCTATAAAGGAGAGGTTGGTGGCATGTGAAGATTTATACCTTTGCAATTGGAGTAGTGAAGGGTTAGGTAGGTTGTTGCTGTTCTCATCATGTTTCTTAATGGTAGATTGATAAATTCCATCATGTAATCTGGTGCGAGTCCGTAGATGATTCTGTGGACTATTGTGCATATTTTGATTGTTATGCGAGCATTAATAGGAAGCCAATGTAAGCTTCTTAGGAGGGATTTCACTTTTGAAACGTACTTTTCCAAAGATGAGTCTGGCAGCCGTGTTTTGTGCTGTCTGTAGTTTTCTTATGATTTGATCTTTGCAGCCTACGTAAATACTATTGCAGTAATCTACATGGGTTAGCACCATGATTTGGATCATGTTTGCGGAATGAATCCCTGGGAAAGTAAGGTTTTATACGTTTGAGCTTCCATATAGTGTGGAACATTTTCGTGGTCATGTTCTTAGCTTGGCTTTCTAGTGTTAGGTTGCAGTCAATTGTTATTCCTAAGATTTTCAAGTGGTCTGAGATTGGGAGGGATGAACCCCTGTGCGTTAATTGTCGAGGTGGGAACATTATTGTATTGGGACGAGAGAATGAGACATTGGGTTTTATCTCTATTGATAACATTAAAAAAAACATTAAAAACTGATATTAGGCTAAACTATTGTGACTATGTAATAATAAATAAGAATGAGCACTGGGTTGACATTGACAGTCCACTGATGAATATCAGCTCAAATACAAATCAAACTGAAAAAAACAAAGATGACCGTCAAGAAAAAAAGAATAAAATAAAAAGAAAGAAGGGAAATAAATAAGAAGAATAAAAGGGAAAAGGAAGAAGAATAAAAGGGAAAAGGAAAAAAGAGGCAGGAAAGGGGAAAGATGGGAAGGGAAGGAGAGAGGGAAAAGAAGGAAAGGGGAAAGAAGAGAAAGGAAAAAAGAAAAGAAAATACAAATCAAACTGAAAAAAACAAAAATGACCGTCAAGAAAAAAGAAGAAGAAAATAAGAAAGAAAGAAGGGAAACAAAAAAGAAGAAAAATGGGGAAAAGGGAAAAGAAGAGGCAGGGAAGAGGAAAGAGGGGAAGGGAAGGGGGGGAAGAAAAAGGAAAAAAAAGAAAAGAAAGAAAAGAAAGAAGAAGGGCATAGGACAAATATAGGGAAAAAAAAGGAAGAGAAAAGAAAAGGAAAGAAAGAAAAGGGGTAAGGAACTGAAAAAAAGAACTGCGGGGTAAAGGTGATGGAAGAGGTCTATAAGCCAGGCATTAAGGCACAAAATATTTAATAGCAGGGGCAAGGAATTGTCCAACCACATCTATAAAACTCGCATTGCAACTTATGAATGGCTACACTGATCATGAGGTCTAAAAAATATGAATGACGCAAAAAAGATGGACCCACGAAATAATGAACAATTAAACACGGCTGGTCTCCCAAACTCCACACATATATGTACTACAGGGGAGAATATATACAGCCTTGAAATCAAAAGTTGCCTGAAATATTTGTCAAGGCAAAAATAAACAATTAAAATTAACAGAATTACTCACAACTGCGGTTCCAATGTAAAAGGCAGATGCTGGTACTCAGCGGCAGTTTAAAGAAGAAATGAATGCCAAAAACAAGTGATGGTACACGCACATATACGTAACTCATGAGGCACTATTCTTAAGGTAGACCATTGTAAAAAACAAAAAAAGCAGGAAATGCATACGAGTCAAGCACAAAAACCTTTGGTGTGATGGTCAGTGCAAAAATAAACACAGGGCAATGAACTTGAGGGCACAGAGGCAAGCTTCTTTAATGAGCTGCCCATCAGTCCAAAAATAGGGAGGAAGCCGCAGAAGAGAAAGGGAAAGCAAACAAGGAACTACAAAAAGGGGAGAAAATAGGGAAAAAGAAAAGAAAAAACAGGAAAAAGGGGAGGAGGAAAAGGGGGAAGAGAAAGGTAAAAAGGAGAAGGAACAAAAAGGGGGAAATAAAGAAAGGGATGGAAGGGGAAACGGAAAAAGAAAAAAGGAAAAGAAAAAGGGGGGATTAAAAGAAGAAAAACAGAAAAATTATGACACTTGTCTAAACCCCCCCCCCCCCCGAAAAACAAAGGGAAAAAGCCAACAATCTTATTTACCAACAATTTATAGAGAATGTCAATACTTAAGCTCTAACGGTTGAGGTGAAATGGCTGGACCAAATTATATTCAAAAATCAAATGTTGCTCACTCTGCAAAAGTATTTTATTTTTGTTACATTTGTACCCTGCGCTTTCCCACTCATGGCAGGCTCAATGCGGCAGGCAATGGAGGGTTAACGGACTTGCCCAGAGTCACCAGGAGTTGCCTGTGCCAGGAATTGAACTCAGTTCCTCAGGACCAAAGTCCACCACCCTAACCACTAGGCCACTCCTCCACTCCAGTAGCTGGTCAATGTTACCTCCTTTCAGTCCAATGCAGCACTGAGGATGCACTCATAATCTGCCTACTGATGCAACTCCTGTGTTAGGTAATTCTAGTCCTAAGCATTTGTTTTGTCTTTCCTATATATACAAGATTACAAGGACACAGGATTACATAAACTACTTGTGCAGTATTACAATTAGCAGTATGCAAAAGTTTGAATACTCTGTCTCTCTGAGGATTTGTAAACGATCAGATTGTCAAAGAATGCTGACAAACAGAGCACCTGCCACAGCTTGACTGGCCTTGAGAAAGGACAGGTGGTTGGGGCAAAGCTGGCAATGTGGAGGGCACCAATTTTTCTTTTAGATTTTACTTATGGAGTATGCAATAATGTGTTGTTGTTTTTTTTTACAATTTTTAAAACAGGGATGATCCTCTAAAATATGCCAGTGTCTAAAAATGCTCTTCTTTATATCGCTAGAAAGATGGGAGTACCTGAGCGTACACACAATGTCTGGCCTGTTTTTAACTCTCTTTTCTTGGAGCAAATTTTCACGACTGATATCTCTTGCATGATTCAGATCTTTCTGGATACGTTCTGTGAAGCACCCTCTGTTTCTGAATCTCTGAGCTTTCATGGAAGCTTTTTCTTCAGAATCATTAAAGTCAGAATAAAAGCGCTTAAGTGTTACAAATTGGCAGAATGGAAGGTTCTGCTTTAAGCCTCTAGGGTGAGATGTTTCATAATGTAAATACTTATTTTCATCTATGGGTTTGTGATAAAGCTGTATGCTGAATTCTTGATTAAAATGTCCACAAAAGGAATCTCCAGAAAGTTAAATTTCATTTTAAATCTGAGATTTTGAAGTGTGTTTTCTTAAGGCTCACCCTTTTTTTGGAGGAAATTAGGTTTTACTGAAGATGTATTGACAACATTTGTATTTTATGGAGAGGCGATACAGCTAAATTGTATACCTTTTTTGATTGACTTTGGACTCTTGGCACAGGCTATTCTTCCTCAGTTGGACTACTGTAACTCGCTATACTCTTACATTGATTGTAATTTGAAAAATCGGTTATTACAAAATAGAGCTGCCCAACTGATCTTTGGTTTGAGTCAGTTTGATAGTGCTCTACCTCTTTTCAGGGAGTTGCATTGGTTACCTATTAGATTCAAGATGATATGTTTAATCTTCAAAGCACTCTCTGGGGCAAATGCAGAGGGTTTAGTGGGATTGTTAGAGATTCCTTCTTCTAGGAGAAATCTTTTGTTATCGAACACTAACATTAGGTTATCCTGCAATGAAAAAGATTAGATTAAAATCAATTATTGAAAGATCATTTCCTTTTCAGGGGGCTTGTCTTTGGAATAAGTTACCGTTGAATATGAGATTACAATCTTCGTATTTGCTGTTTAGGAATGTTAAGAATTGGACCTGTATTAGTCTATTTTGATTTTGTAAACTTTTTCCTTATTGTTATGATATCCTTTCTTTTTGTGAACGGCAGTGAATCCTATTAGGAATAATGGTCAGTATACAAGACCTAGATAGAATAGAACAGAAAAGAAACAGGTTTACTAATGTCTTGGTGAAGGATAAGGTCCATGCATTTTGATGATTAATGTGACTGTTCTAGGTGTGAATGAGTATAGGTCTTTCCTATTATTACTATGGAGTTCCTTTTATTTATTAATACGTTTGTCTTTGAATGTTTCTATTGCATAAAATTGTGAACCACTTTGATCTACTCAAGTTAAGCGGTATACTAAATTTGTAATAAACATCTAGATGCCGCGTGAGGTCCGCCACCTTCGCACCAGGCAGGCAAGTAACCAAGCCATCTCATGTCCACCAGCCTCCCCAGCTATCTACATGCCTAATTACCAAATCGCCAATTACAATGACCATCCTAAACCATCCCTCCTGGGCAGAAGCCCCTGGGAACACATCCTCATTGCGAGAGGATATTGCATCCCCTGGAAGGTAGGTCCTGGTTACAGAATCACTTCTTGCCTCTCCACAGTGATGCTCTCCCTTCAGGAGACCTTTTTCCACCATGGTGGCACAGAGGTTGCCAGACTGGAGGTGGGCCTTCTCTATTATGACTCTGAAGGTCCTCCTAGTCTGCTATTCTAGCCTCCAGAGGTTAGACCTGTTCCTTGAATGTTAGGAGCTCTTTGCACTGACTACAAACATACAACTTCTCACCAACTGGGAGATAATCAAACATGTGACAGTCGGTACAAAAGAGTGGATAGTCTCTATCTTGCTGCCGGACTGCTACCTGTCTTATTATTGGTGATTTCTTAATTAATTTACTAATGGAGTGGGAATATGTTAACTAAAGTCTCCTAAGATTGCTAGGTATATGCTAGGCTATGCTAATATTTAGTTTATTTTTATAATCATTATTATTATTTTAATGTTATTACTAGGTTCCCCTCTATGGATCTAAGTAGACTGTGGGGCCCTTTTAGAGATCGGCGGTAAGCTTAATGCGGGCTTACTGCTTACTCTTCTGGGAATACCGCTGGCCCAATGTGGCTGCCGGCGGTAGTCCCGCCCCAAGCACGCACCATATCTAGGTTTAAAAAAAAGGTTTGCATAAGTTCCTGGAGGAAAAGTCCATAGTCTGCTATTAAGATAGACATGGGGAAGTCACAGCTTGCCCTGGGATTGGAAGCATGGAATGTTGCTACTATTTGGGTTTCTGCCAGGTACTTATGACCTGGATTGCAGGATACTGGGCTAGGTCTGACCCAGTATGGCTATTCTTATGTTTTTATGTCCCTCTTAAGCAGGGATAGGTAACTCTGGCTCTTAAGTGCCACAAGGTCAGGTTTTCAAGATATCCACACTGAATATGCATGAGATACACTTGAATGCCTCCTCTGTATGCAAATGTGACACTTGAGAGCTAGTGGTGGGTGGCGGGGTGGGTGGTTGGGAGGTGGGGATAGTGCTGGGCAGACTTATACGGTCTGTGCCCTGAAAAAGACAGGTACAAATCAAGGTAAGGTATACACAAAAAATGACACGTGAGTTTATCTTGTTGGGCAGACTGGGTGGACCGTGCAGGTCTTTTTCTGCCGTCATCTACTATGTTACTATGTTGA
The DNA here is from genome assembly GCF_901765095.1 of Microcaecilia unicolor. Lineage (NCBI taxonomy): Eukaryota > Metazoa > Chordata > Amphibia > Gymnophiona > Siphonopidae > Microcaecilia > Microcaecilia unicolor. The sequence continues at coordinate 248,737,933 of NC_044034.1, forward strand.
CCAGAGTTACTTATCCCTGCTCTACAGCAATCACATCATCTCTTTGGCTCAAAGCACAGGGGTCCATCTCTGTGGGGTACACCATGTAGCAAAGATACTACAGAAATACTGTTTGATGTCAGGTGTCTGTGAGGAAAAAACTCTTACACGTCTGCGTTTTTCTTATTAAAATTATTTGTAAGCCTGGGGTGTTTTTATGTGCATACTTTAATCTTCTACAACTGCATGTTAAACATTACTCCTGTTATTACAAATTTACATATCTTGCCTATATCTTATTCAGCCTATGGCATTTTTCCTGTGATACTGTTTCTCTATTATTTTTAGAAATCTGCAGTTTGTTTATTATTTATTTATTGGGATTTAATAACCACTTTTATGAAGAGATTCACCCAAAGTGGTGTTGTGCAAAATGTCTAACCCATAGAAGAATTTACACAAACTATTTTTATGGCATACACTGGATTTGGAAACATTATGTTACTCAGGCTTCTCTTCCAGTGTCCCACTCCATACATTTTCATGTTTAATAAATTCACATTCTAAAGATTCTAAGTCCTAGGAATTAATAAAGCCGATGGGGGAAAAAAAGGAAAATGGTTGAAGAAGACAATCTTTCTTCTGGACTTCATCTGACCTACATCTTCTTTGTTACACAACTTATTACTGTAACCTTTACAAGAACTGTCACAAGATCTGGGAGTAGAACTGGAACAAATACCAGGAGGCTTTGTTCAGTTAGTGACATGTCTAAGGCCTTAAATTGGTTCCCTGAGCTCGAGCACAAAGGATTATTTTGCCATACGGCTCCTCCTTCCCTTCTGTTTCCGTTTCAATTATATCCTTGAGGTTGAAAAACCTGATTCCTTCTTTCAAAGCTTATATAGGTACAATATCGATATAAAAGCACTGGTGTACTTTTCCACTCTCCTTCTTTGAACCTGAGAATGTCGCTTCTAAATCTGGCTAGCCTCAAGCATCAAAGTATTAACCTATTTTATTAGGTTTTTCCCAAGCAGCCCAAGTCCCAGGTAGTCGGTCTTTCCAGGCACTGAACAAAGCAGGCATGGGACAGATCAGAAGCAAACACCTCCCCCTTCCCTCATGCCCTCTCTGGGGTTTGGTGATGGGGGGATGCTACGAGACTGAGTGAGTCCTGAAACCTCATTATATTGTACTGAATATGGAGGGAGAAGGTGTGGCGAGGGGCATCTTTCATTTAGGGTGTTAAAAAATCTACTTTTTCAGTGCAAATAATCTAATGTATTGCACATTTCTTAGGAAGCAAAATCCATGCTAATAAAAAGTTATAGTAACATTTTCTTAAAGAGTTTCCTCAAGTGTTCATTTCTGTAGTTTCCCTTAATAAATGGCTGTGTAATCCTAGCTCTTTTTGACATACCTTGAACCGGAAACTGTATGCTCTGATCGTTACTGTCTTCCTTTCTTTTCTTCATTTTACCAAACAGGCAGACTCTTGGAACTTTTTTTTTTGTTTTTTTGCCCACCTCCTCCAAATAGCTGCTGGACAACCAAACTCCTCTCCTTCGAATGTCATCTGGGTGGCAATGGTAAATGCTAGTTCTCTCAGTGGCAAACATATAACAGCTCAAAAATCTCCAAAAACTTCAACATGACTCTTTCCTGATAGGGATAACAAATCTCAAGGATAGATCATATAAAAGAGCACTCTTTCCGTACCTATAATAACCCACACAATAAGAGCTATCTAATAAACCTTTACATTGGGAAATAGGTTTATAAAATGTTACCCTTTAGTTTTTCAAAATACTCTCTACCAATTAAAAACTACTGTACTTGACACTATTTTTGAAAAGTCTGGTTCTCCCCGGACCATGACATCAGCTCACTTTGTACATTGCCAAGCATTCTTTTCTACAGAATTGGATCCGCTAATTAGTTAATTGTATATGCATGATATAATTTCTAACATTATTGACAGCACAGTGGCACAGAAGAGAGAGCTGGATTTAGTACAGCTTATGAGTATTTGACAGAGATCTGGAAGTGGGCTTTTAGTAACAAATGTAAGCTACCAATGCAGTTACATTGCTCAGCCAGGTGCCACAGTCTACAGCTCCTTTCCAGAAACATTATATAGTTTAATTCTTTTGATATACCACACTTTTAAATTAATAGTCAGAGTAGTTCACAATAAAAACATAATACAATTAGAAAAGAACGCCAAATAAAAATAGGACAGACCTAATTCACACTTCCAGAAGCACTGTAAGCCTGGTTGACAGATAATTGCCACAGTGTGATGGTAAGGACTCCCTACTCACCCCCCACCCCCCCATTGCTTCCCTAGCATCTCTATCCTGTCCAGAAAGAAGCAGCTTCTACAATGCAGCATACAGAACTACCCATGTGACACTTCTAAGCTATTTTTCAAATTTAATTGGTATGTGTAATTCTTAATACAAAAACGTCAAAAGGAAAAGAGTGCCATGGGAAGAAACAGTGTTACAAGCAAAAAGATGAAGAAAACCCCCCTATGTGTGGTGCAGTAGAAAAAAGGCAAAAGTGGGGATGGCACACAGACTTTACAATGACATCAAATAGAGGACACCAGAAAGTCGAGTAATAAAACACAGAAACTGGAGAATCACCACGTTGGGCCCAAAAGGGCACTACAAAAACAAAAGTCAATCACTAGGAGAACTACATTAGGCCACAATAAGAAAACAGTGCACTAGACACAGAAATGTGTTTCGGCAAACGCCCACGTCAGGAGTCTCAAAATCTAAAACACTGTAGTTCCTATTTTGTATATATATATAATAGCCTCCACAGTGAAAGTGTATACGCTTACCCCCCCCCCCCCCAATTCTATAAATGGTGCCTTAAGTTATGCGCGCTAATTTGGCTGCACAGCCAAATCGCGTGCACAACTTAGTTTATTAACAAGCCAATCAGCACTGATAATTGGTACTTAACCAATTAGTGGCGCCAATTGGCTTTAATTAGAATTTCCACACACAACTTTCTAGGCACATTCTATAACATGGTGTTTGTAAATTCTAATGCATGACGCCAAAAAGGGGGCATGGCCATGGGCGGATCGTGGGCATTTCAAAACATTTTGCGCACTATTATGGAATACACCCGATCTGCTTGAAAAAAATAGGTTTTCAAGGAGGCTTGGAAAGAGGTTTAGGAATCATCTAACCTTAAATATTGAGGAAGTGAGTTCCAGAGGACAGATGCAAAAAAAGAAAAAAAGCAGATGACCAAATAGACTCCCATCGTGCCTTTGAAGGGGGAGGTGTAACAAGCCTATTATCCGTAAGTGAATGAAGGGTATGGGAGGGAGTGTAGAAAACAATCAAAGAGGCCAAGTAGGAAGGGGTAGCAGTGTGCAGGAATTTGTGTGTCATTGCAAGAATTTTATACTTTATTTGAAATTCGATAGGTAACCAATGAAGACGTTGCAACAGTGGAGAAATATGATTAAATAACGTTTTGCATGACAGTACAGGCCACAGTGTTTTGAAAAGTTTGAAGATGTTTGAAATTAGCTTGGTAATACCTGCATAGATGGAATTGCAATAATCATAGCGAGAATTAATATATGCGTAGAACAAAGAACAGAGTGAAGCGGTATCTACAAAACTATGAGTCGACAGAGATAAAAGAAACAAGTTTTCATAACCTGAGATATTTGTGGTGTAAACAACAGAGCAGAATCAAGAATTATTCCAAGATATCTGAAAGAAGTGACAGGGGTAACTCCTTTCTGTCAAAAAGCAGAGGCACTAAAGAAGGAAAAGAAAAGAGGAACCTGTCATCCATCTGGTTTTCAACCCTGTCTTCTAAGGGTTGAGAACCAGATGATGCTTCTTTAGCCATATTGCTACCTCCTGCAAGCAATCCTGAAGTGGTCCTAAATTGATGGACATTGGATCAGTATAATAAACCAAAAGAAATTCATCAGCATAGGAATAACCACTAACGCCAAAGGTCTGGATAAGTAATGCTAGTGGGCTGACAAAAAGATTAAAAAGAAACAGTGAAAGAACCGAACTCCACAAGAGAGTGCATAAGACGTAGAAGTAGATTAGACGACTGCAAAAGAACGATGCTCCGGAAAAGAAGAGAACCATTTAAGAACAGTTCCTGCAATCCCTGGAGAAGATAAATGTTGAAGGAGTGAGCGATCAATGTAATTCTTTTTTTATGTAACACTGGATTTCATGTATTTTTTAAATTGACGGCAGCTATGATGGCCATAGGATGTAATTACTTTGCTATGCACTGAGCGGCCCTTTTACTAAAGCTTAGTGTGTGCTAAATCCTGCACATCCTATTTTATATCTATGGGCCACGTGGCACTTAGCACAAGCTAATGTCCAATAGCACGTGCTAAACTTTAGTAAAAGAGCCCCTAAGTTACTGGATCTCATGGAGTGCTTTTTAGTAATTTTGGAATATTTTGGATTAAAAAAAAAAAACCTTTTAATAATTTGAAGTTTTTTATGTTTATAATTTAAAATACCATTTTTTGGTGTACTAAATAACTGAGAAGCCTGTGTTTTTGATATCCCTAGATATTTTTTTAAGTGGCTCTTTATGTACACCAGAAGGTAGGAGTTAATCAGCCACATTTTAATGTCCAAATGGGAACTGGTACATCCAGGTCAGCACATACCAAATTCTAACAATATTTTAGAACATGATCTGCTGACAGAGCCTGTTCTAAAATAAAGGCAAGAATGGATGTGCATGCGCTGGTTACATGAGCGGAAGCATCCATTTTACATGTGTCAACACGGCAACATAAACCTGTATGTTCTTATTTCAGAACACGAGTGACACAACGGCAAAGATGACTCAAAAATCAACAGACAATGCTCCAGATGGTCAAAATGTTTATTGTGAAGCAAACGAGACCTGACACAGCTGTGTTTCGGCCAACAAGGCCTGCAACAGGAGTCTCTTAGATTACAGTGAAAAGTCCACTTGGAGCAATGTTTGTAGTTTAAATGAAGAAAGCAAAAAGTGAACTGGGCGCTTCGTGCATCAAAATAGGTGAAAAGCTCACTTAGGCTTCTGGGCTCTAAGCAAAAGAAAAAGGGAGAAAGAAAAGGAAAAGGAAGCTTAAGTTACAATAGGTGGATAATACAGTGCATTCCACTTAAGAGCACATTGGATAAGCGCACACACCGCTTATCAGTGGTGGATGCTTTATATATGTCAACACTAGCAGCTAAAAAGGCTATCTTACAGTTCTGGACTAGTGAGGAGGTGATTCCATTCAACTGCTGGCTAAGAAAGGTTAAAGATCTGGCAAAATATGAGCATTCCCTGTATAGGTATTCGCGGAATGTAGATAACAGAGAGTACGCAATATACTGGAAAAAGTTTGAAGAGCTGGTACCCAGATAAAGAGACTTCAGATAAGAGCGTATCATGCATGAGGGGGGGAGGGGTGTAGAGATAGGGGGGATGTAAGGATCCGGGGGGGAGCAAGGGGGATGTGAATGTTCTTCTCTTTCTTTCTTTGTGATTGGGGAAGGTTAGTGGAGATTAGGGGGAGGGACATATGGAAGGGGGGATTAAACAGAAAATGTCAGAATCCATGTGCTAGTGTGGGACGACCATGTGACTAGTAATGGGACGGTTGAGAGTACCTGTTCATGGAATACTAATTGTTATAGTACAGTGTCATGCATTGTAGTGTATACATGTTTGAAGTTATGTAAGCATGTATGGTTCTGACGTTAATAAAGATGAAATTAAAAAAAAAAGGAATGCCCTCCCGCGGGAGGTGGTGGAGATGAAAACAGTAACGGAATTCAAACATGCGTAGGATAAACATAAAGGAATCCTGTTCGGAAGGAATGGATCCTCAGAAGCTTAGCTGAGATTGGGTGGCGGAGCCGGTGGTGGGAGGCGGGGCAGACTTCTACGGTCTGTGCCCTGAAAATGACAGATACAAATCAAGGTAAGGTATACACAAAAAGTAGCACATATGAGTTTATCTTGTTGGGCAGACTGGATGGACCGTGCAGGTCTTTTTCTGCCGTCATCTACTATGTTACTATCCTGCTTATAATCGAAAGACAAAAACGCCTATATTACGACCTAAATCGGGAGATAGACGTTAATCTCACAAAAACGAGTAAATCCATATAATGGAAACCAATGTTTCAGTGCGTCCGTGTCGCTCGTACGTTCACGTAAAAACGTCCAAATAAGAGGCGTGTCGGGGGCGTGTTAGGGGCGGTGATACGACGTGGACGGGTACAACGTATAACGAATAGCGAAATGGCTCTGGTTGAGTGGGAAGATGGGCGTAATATGATGGACCCGAAATAAAAGCGACCAGAGCAAGGGGGAAAGCGTCTTTAGACCCATTAGCGATTGTGTGTAGTTGGAGAGTGGCGATATTGTTGGTGGAAGAGCTGAAGTGGTGGTTGCAGAGAGAAAGGCGAGCGTGTTCAGTACCTGTGACGGTCGTCTGTGTGCCCTGCCTCTTTTTGTGTCATACCCTTTCACCGTTCCTTACTCCTACTCCTTTGCTCCATCGCCCCCTTCCCCTCCCCCTATCCCTCCCCATTCACTCTTCCCACGTGTATACTCTATTCCCTGACCTCCGTTTGTCTCTGTGTTCCTGTACTGTTTGGCGAGTGAGTGGCCAGAGGGCGTGGTGGCTGGAAGTGACAGATCTGTGTGTGTTGCTGTTTGACTACTAGTCCTAATACTTGCACTGGTGGTGGGGATATAGATGCACTTAATGCACTTGTGGCATGCATGCTACACGAAGAGGCCACCCACCGCAGGAGGTATTCACGGCCCCGAGTGTTTAGGTCCCGCACCACCTTCCTACAACTCACTGACCAGCAGTGTCTAACAAGGTTCAGGTTTGATAGGGCCACCATTCGTCAGCTGTGTGAGCAGCTGAAACCCCTCCTTCAGCCCCAGACACGTAGGAATAACCCCATCCCTGCCCACCTCAAAATCACTTCCACTCTCTCTGTCCTGGCCACTGGCAGTTTTCAATCCGTATTAGCTGCTAACACAGGCCTCACCCAGGCTTCTATTTCACACTGTCTCACCCAGTTCCTGGATGCCTTTATCACTCACACCTCACACTACATCACTTTCCCCACCACCCCCCAGGCCCTGCACAACAACATGGCCGCCTTCTATGCTCTTGCTAGATTCCCCTCGGTCATCGGTGTGATAGACTGCACACACGTAGCCCTCAGACCCCCCCGGGCACACGAAGCCACCTACAGAAATAGGAAGGCATTTCATTCTATGAACATGCAAGTTGTATGTGATGCCCAGGGGGAGATATTAGACGTGTGTGCCAGGTACCCCGGCTCCAGCCACGATGCCTACATCCTACAGCACTCGGGCATCTTCCGCAGGTTCGAGCGAGGGGAGTTCATTGGTGGATGGCTACTAGGTAAGTGCAACATGCATGTACCACCCATACTAGACCTCCTCCACTGGGCAACCCTCCGCCCTGGCTTCCTCCACCACAACCCACTATCCAAATCCCCCCGCCCCCCCCCTGTACCTGCTCCAAGCGATACACACTCATCTATCTCATTCTGCTTTTCTGCAAAGGTGACCGAGGCTACCCGCAGAGGACATGGCTCATGACCCCCCTGATCCACCCACAACCAGGGCCAGAAGAAACCTACAACAGGAGACATCGCAGCACCCGGGGGATCATTGAGCGCACCTTTGGTTTATTGAAAAACCGCTTCCGCTGTCTGGACCGGTCTGGAGGAGAGCTGCTCTACAGTCCAGAAAAGGTGGCCAAGATCTTTGTGGCGTGCTGCATGTTACACAATTTGGCCCAGCGCAGAGGACAGCCTCTCCCAGAGGAGCCACAGCCACCACCAGAAGAGGCCCCAGATGAGCTGGAAGAGGAGCCCCCTCCACCCCCAGCCCACAGAGCAGAGCTCAATGCCTACCAGCTTGGCGTAAGAGCAAGACAAAGACTCATTGAAACAAGTTTTAGGTGAACGTATGTGAACGTTTATTTATTTACATTAAGTGCATGTGTGTGTTCAACCCCACCACCACCACCACCCCCCTCCCACACCCACCCCCTTCCCACCAACCCTCACCCTACAGCATGTCCCATCATTTTCCCCTTCCCTTCCCCCGTCCCCTCCTACCCCTCCCACGCCCTTCCTTTGCAGCTGGTGCTGCACGGGAAGTCTCTTCACCCTCTTCTGAGCTGCTGCTCCCAGTGTCCTCCTCCCTATCCCCACGGCAGCCTGCGGTTTCGGCTGCACCGTGGAAATCGTGCCACCTTGTTGGTTCTAGTGGTCTGGCCACAGGACCCAGAATGGGACCAGATTTGGTGGGTGCTGCAGGAGTGGGTGCGGAGGCTGATGATCGCAACGCCCACCTCTTAGCTGGTGGTTGGTGGTGGTCAGTGGAGGAGGATGTTGATGGCAGGGGCTGCTCCAGCAGCACAGGGGCTGGAGTAGGTGCGGTGCCCTGAGGGCGCAGGTGTTGGATGCTCTGCTCCAGCCGTTTCAGTTGCTGGAGCACCTCCTGGTGGCCTTCACGTTGCGCCTGGAGGAGTTCCTGGTGAGCTCGCTGCTGTGCCTCCAGTGCTTGGCGCTGCAGCTCGAGTTTCTGCTGCCGGTACTCCTCCAAGCGCACGTTGTGGCGGAGTAGTTCCGTGGCCAGCCGCAGGAGTTGCCTCCTTTGGCCGGATGGCCTCTGGCGGGGAGCTGGGCCCTCCTCCTCACCAAAGTCCTCCGGTGCTGGAGGTGCGGCCTCTGCTGGTGCTGCAGGTGGTGGTGGTGGTGGCAGAGGCTGGACAGCTGGTGCAGTTGGTGGTGGACGCAGAGGCTGCACAGCTGGTGCAGGTGGTGGAGGCTGGACTGCTGGTGCTGCAGGCTGTGGAGGTTGAGGCTGGACTGCTGGTGTAGGGCGTTGGCCTTGCAGGCCACTAGGGCCAGCCTCCTCTGAGTCATCACCTGTATAGCACAAGAGTGAGGATTAGTGTTGGTGCAAATAACCCACTTTTGTCTTTCAGCATTCATATACATTGGCATGTCCCCCAACCTGATGATCCAGCAAAGAGATGGTGAGGAGGAATGGAATTGACACGGGTGCGAAAGAGAGAGCCCCACAGGCAGCTGGGTAGAGGTGGTGGATGAGCAGCCAAGAGAAGGACACCACTCACAACGTTGTGGACAAGCTGTTAGTTGTATAATTGTTAAATTGAACAACATTTCAGCATGTGTTGTGTTACTACTGACTTGCTAAACTGCATAGAACTGCTTTATGACCCCCATTACAGGCTCCTTCAGTTGAATGCATGTGGCCCACACTCAGTAGATCACAGAGGTCACAGGAGGAACTAGGCACATTTTGTTAATGGGAAAATAGGAGGGAGTAGTAGGGAAGGACGGCCCCCAAAGTTCTGCCACAGTAGTAACCTACACACACCCATAGGAGCCAACTGGAAAGTAGTATTGGGGGTGCTAAGCCCAGTGACCAACACTCCTCCCTGCACAACTACATGATCTTTCCTCAATATTGGGGGTGCTCACACACACACACAGCACCCACCCTGTCTGCTTGCTCCTATAACACACATGACCACTACCACTACTCAAATAGAGCTTACAATTCAATAAATATGGGCACACATGACAAGTAAGAGGAAACCCAATGACAACGGTAGGGATAGGGAGTAAGGGTAGAGAGCTAGTGAGTAGGGGTTACCAGGTCACAACAGCATCATAAAGGTGGCCTGTTAATATACATAAAGATAGCCAGAGACACTCCCCCCCTCCACCTCCCTCCTCCTGCCCCCCACTCCTCACCTCCCTCCCCCTGACCCCAACTTCTATAATACAAGTGTACTGCAGCACAACAGATACCCCAACTGCATAATGAAACACCTACCTGAGTCCTCAGCCTGGCCCGAGGTGTCCAGGGAGCCAATCCCGTGGATGCCCTCCTGGGGTAGGAGGGAGTGCACCATCAGCTCCATGGGCATGAGGTTGGCAGTGTCATTGCCTGGGGGATTGGCCCCCGCCTTCCTCCGAACATCCCTCCTCAGCTTCCGCCACTTCCTCTTGCAATCCTCCACGTCTCTCCCAGCATGGAAGACAGCATTCAGGCTGTCCCGTACTGCATCCCATTCGCGCTGCTTTGTTGTTGCAGCCAGCCTCTGCCCTGTGGGAGCGAACAGACTCCGGTGCCGCTGTAGTATTTCTTGCACCAGGAGCTCCACCTCTGCTTCAACAAAATTACCCTTCCGGGTCGGCGGCATGCGTGGTGGCATTGTACCAATGGGGTTATCGAAAATACGGAGTGGGCGTTTATATAGGCGCCAAGAATGCCCATTGAGACGGGGAATAGGCGTTTCTGATATGGGCGTTTGTTGTTCAATTATACACACAATTCCTAAGCGTGCCCAGCTCAGATAGCGATTAGGAACACATGGTTTCGATTATGAGTAGATAAGTATGGGCATCTCCACCTGCCTTCCCTTTCTTCATTGCCATTTTACCTGCCATTTCCTGCACTGAAACCTTGCCGGTTGTTCGTAATAATCATTTACAGGGTTTTACCCTCACTTATATGAAGGTATGTGTTTAGCAATGTATGCTTGGGTACACCTGTGTATTTAGGGGGGGGGGGGAATTATTATTGGCCCTCAGCCACCACGCCTTCCGTTTCCTCTCTTCCACATCCCCTGATGCTCCCTTCCATTCTCTCTGCCTGGTTGTAGCAGGCAGTGTGTGGGGGCCAAGAATTTAGTACAGTCGGCCCAAATCAAGCACCCCTCGGTAAGGGTCATTTCAGTCAGGGAGATGTGCAGCTAATGTTCCAGAAGATAAAAGGCGCACTACACAGTCTTGAAACAGACGTTCATGGTAAGCTCTCATTTGTCTGACACCTCTTCTCTTTGTGCTCATAGTCAAGGAGTGTGCATTCACTGTATGTATGTAGTCTGGAGTCAGATGTTAGGTAGCTCTCTTTTCACCAGGTTCCTGTGCACTGTACTGTGGGGTTGGCAGGTCCTCAGTGTGGATGTGTATAGCACATTATGGAACACCTTCCTAAATTGCTCCATAGGTAGTAGGGAACATGCACATTGTTTTTAATCGGTAGCCTGGACAAAATGATCGAGGTGGCTACAGGTAGCGCCACTGAGGCCTATGACGTGGTGGTGAGGGAGAGGTGTGTGTGTACAGGTCCCAACCCAAAGTACCTGCTGGTGGCTAAAGCCTGGTGGCTGCTGTGGCCTAGTGGTTAGAGCACCAGCCTTATAATCATAAGGTTGCTGGTTCAAATCCCACCTAAGGCAAGTCACTTCAGGGACAAAGTTTGACACAAACCCAGAATACTTGAATGTAACACACCTTGATCGACTACTGGAGAAAGTGCGATCACAGCTGCAAATAATGAGCACCATTTTGTGCCCTTCTCTAACACAAGTATTACATTGCAACTGTGATGAAGTAACCATCCATCTATTGGGTTTCCCATTGTTTCCCTTTTGCTCCTCAGCATTATATACCATAGCTGATGTATTCAATGTGAAAATATGAGCCAGCTGTTTGTAGGTCCTTCTTGCCCCCCCCCCCCCCACCACCAATGTGGCTTGTGGGTAAGGATATGTGTCCATCAGACAGCAAACACTGTGTATGTGGTACCTGGAGTTATGTGGAAGTGTCTACCTGGCAGATCACACGTGGTACACTATTAATCTCTTATTGATGGCACTCTGTATTGTGGGTCAGTATGGTGGAGGGAGGGAGGGAGAGAGAGATGCTGGCTGGCCATTTTTATTCATGAACACAAATATCCATCCAGCCTCCCCGGCCCAACCCCCCTACACATATGGCCATGCAGGTTGGAATGAACAGGTGGCATTCTGTATGGCCAACATTCTCAGACATACATCACCTTCTCATTCGCACAGCACATTTAATGCTATGCATATTGCTGCCTCCTTCCTCTCAACTCAACAGCACCATTTGGTGATATGTAATGCACAAGGGAGACAAACACACACACACACCCTGATAGTTATAGTGTAAGAGAAACATTTATTTCCCCCCCACCCCCACCCCTACAAAATAACCCCCAACAATGCCCTCCTCCCCCCCACAACTCCCCACACAACCCCAACAATTCCCTCCCCCCCCACAGAACCCCCAACATTTCCCTCCCCCCCACACACACAACCCCAACAATTCCCTCCCCCACCCACTCCCCACACCCCCAACAGGCCCCCCTCTATTGAAATTAAGGGCGGCCACGCCCTCTGACCAAGGCCCTCTGTAGCAGGGCAATGAGCAGGCCCAGCAGTACCCTTAGTGGGCCCTGGAGCTGCTCATTGCCCTGCCGTAGGGCTCTCACCTCCTGCAGCAGCTGGTGCTGGCCAACTACAAGCTGCTGCTGGCCATCTACCAGCGGCTGCAGGAGCCGCACCACTGTTGCAGGGCCAAGGGCTGGAGGTGGGCCAGGGGACATTGAAGATGGCCCAGGAGATGGAGGTGGGCCAGGCGATGGCGCTGCCTGAGGCGATGGAGGTGCCTCAGGGGATGGAGATGGCCGAGGGGAGGGAGATGCCTCATACGGAGCTGCAGGTGGGGAGGGGTCCTGATGTATGTCCTTATCAATGATGAGGACCCCCTCCTCCGAGTCCTCCGAGTCCTCCTCCTGGTGGCTCGCCTCCTGGGCTGGCTGCTCCTCCTCCTCCTCCTCATCCAGGTGCCCCTCCTCTTGGTGTTCCTCCTCCTCCTGCTCCTCCTGCTCCTGCTCCTCCTCCTGGAGGTGGTGGCCCTCCTCATCTTCCCGCTCGGCTTCCTGCTGGTGGAGCCCTGTGTATGTAAAAGGAGTGTGATTGAGATCAGCGCATACAACATGGCTTGCATAGTGCAGTAGCTGGGTGGCATGAGGCAGGGGATGGGGCAGGGTGTGGTAAGGCGTTGCCTATGCCCATGGGGAATGAGCTGCATCAGATGACATGACACAGAACCCTGGACCCTCCTCTGACACACACCACACAGGACATGTTGCCATACCAAATTCATTGCTGACCAGCATGTTTGCATTGTGAGATGCAACGAGGGGTTGATGGGCAGTTGTTGTAGGAGTTATTGGGGGGGGGGCAGTGGGAAGGGTGTTGAGCACAATTCTTTTATGTGAGTTAGGCCATAACATGCAGTAAAAGTAGGGCCTCAGGCAGGTGTACCAGGACACACTAATCAGCCACCACAGTAAGGGGAATAGTAAAGTGTGGCATATCATCTCATTCATCTCGGGGGGATGGTCGGAAGTTGCAGGCACGCTCATGGGAGAACCCCTGCAACCTGTATCCTTGATCTGGGACAGATATGTTATTACTTACTAGGTGGCTATTAGGCACATGGGAATTGATATTGTACAACACATTTGCATTATTCATGAAATGTATGTAGTAATCTGTACAGGTGTCCTGTTTTTGAATACTTACGGCGAGCCCTGAGGTGCCTTCGCACCGCCCGGATGAGGTCGGGCCTCTCCCACCTCACACGGCGGAACCGCCTCCTGAGGGACTCCAGGTCCCGGTGGACTCCAAAGCGTCTGTAAGATATAAGTTTGTAGAGCAGGGGTCAGGGGGGTTGGTCCTTTTTGTCCTTTGCACACATTCATTTGCTATTCACATACCAGAGAGAGAGGGTCTACAGTGTTGGGGGGGGGGCCACCTCCATTGGTAGTGAATCATAGTAGCCACCTTTTTAACATTTTGGGGGGTGGAACCCCCAGTGGAGATGACCCCTCCCTCCATACATATTTGATATTGGGGGTGGGGTGGTCAAGCACCCACAGCAGCCACCGAGTTGGTTCCTATGCAGATGATGCCAGAGAGGTGGGCATGAGGCCAGACAGTACCGTTTGTATACATTATAATGTATGCTTGTTAAACTACTTGATATGTGTTATCATGACCATGTTATAAAGTATGGTATAGGTTTCATTGGTCTCATGCTTCCACTATTCGGATGCGTTGTAACCCACTGGCTGCAAAGAGGGGTTGGAAAATGTGGCCTTCACATAACTAACGAAATTGTCACATAACACTAATAGAATAGTCACATACCTAACCTAACGAAATACATTCTTGTAGGGATGTGGGAATGGTGGTCGTTTCAATAACATACAAATTATTAGTGATTGTGCATGTTCCTATATTACTCATGATCCTTGCATGGACACTCCAGTTACTGCTGGTAACATTGATGACGGAGCTGTTATATGTGTAGGTACAGGAGGGGAGGGGGGTTGGGCCATAACCTTACCTTTCTAGCCTGTCCCAGATGCGGGACCAGGCTCGCATGGCCTGCAGCCTGGGGGGCAGGTGGTGGTGCTGCACAAAGAGACGATGGCGGTGCCTTAGGCACAGCCGGACGAGCAGCAAGCTCTCCTGCTCTCCAAAATTCGGCTCTCGCCGTTGTGCCATTTTTCCACGTGTTGGAAAAGAAGTGCCTTATATAGACGACCTTGCGTGAGGGACGTCGTTTCATGCACAGCTCCATATATGGATGACCATTCCATATATGGCCCCTATCAGCACGTGGACGCCCTCGTAAGCATAGACGTCTTTGCCGTGCACATGCCTGCACGTGTGTGGAACGTGCCTTATATAGATGAGTATGACGCACCCCACCCGACCCTTTTCACATATACATATAGCTGCATGTTCAGTAGGTGTACAGTGCATGCAGATCCGGACATTCAGATGGGCACATATGATGAAAGTATGGGTGGAGCAGCATGATATGTCTGTAGTTGACACATATACGCGTTCCTCATATTTTCCCGTACCTGGATGGCCTGAACAACATGTACTGTACTTGCGATACACCTATGTACATTATTTTACACACCACGTGATTTGGTCGTTTGCACCTGCAATAATCGACCGTGTTAGGGCGCCCAATTTAGTCACGCTTATGCGCTCGTCATTTGATTGTTTTCTTACAGGGATAATCGATTATCGAAAAACACCCACACTAGTTTCCCATTATACATGTCTATTTTTGGACGTTTTTGTAAGAACGTCCTAATTCGTACTTGGACAATCTTTCCATTATGCCCCTCCATGTCTCAAATTTTTCCCATTCACTCTAATGTAAACTTACTCCAGTTTGTCACACCAGTGATAAGCGCATACTCTCGTTATGTGCAATACCTCGAGCCTCTCTTTTTACAATATAACTCCTTTTAAGTACAATTTCCCTCATTCTGTCTTGTCTATGTAAAGTTTTAATTCTGCATGAGCCACCCATCCTAATTGGTTCCCAGGTTTATGATGTGCAATTGCTGTGCAGCATGGCAGTTGTACTTCATGAAGCTGGGAGCCAATGAGGTAGGAGTGAGCGGTCCTGCCTTTCTCTATTCTCTCTTCCTCATTGGCTCACAGCTTGTGATACACAGCAGCATGGATCACATGGCTCTGAATGAAAGAGGGTGGGTGACCGCCATTTTCTTTCTTGCATGGGTCACACAGCTCCGAGTGAAGGAGGAGGGTGCCCGCCATCTTCTTTCTGGCCCATGCAATTGAGTGACAACTGAAAATTTCAACTACCTGTGGACTCTAAAATATAGCATACACTAAACTCCTGTATGATTGAGCAGCTGTAGTGGTGTGGAGTAGAACAACTGTAGGGTATAAAGTTGAACTATGCACCTAAACGCCTGTGTAATTGAGCAGCTGTTGTGGTGGTCGTGGAGTACTAGGCTGTAAGGTTGAACCATGAACCTAAACACCCATGCGATTCAGTGGCTGTAGTGAAGCAAACAGTGAAATGGCCATCTCAAAACGCATGTGTAAGGTGCTTTCACTCAATGATAGATAAGACTAGACAATAAGGAAAGTCAGGCTTTCATTGCAAGAGAATATGGGGTGCATCCAAGCCAAATTGCATGCATCTACAAGCAGAAAGCTTCCTGTCAGTAGTCCCTTACTCATGGAGAAAGCCAATCATTTGGCAAAAAACCTTGAATTGGCCGGTTGTAGTGCAACTGTTGGGTGGCTGGAACGATGAAAAATAAGACACAACACAAAGTTCAAAAAACAGCATAGCGAAAAACAAGATGCAGATGAAATGGGTGTGGAGAGATGGATGGCAAATGTTCTACAGGACATCATGAAAGATTACTAACCATGTGACATTTTTAATGCAGTTGAAATAGTTCTTTATTAGAGAGCTAATCCAGATGGGATGCTGGCATTCAAGCAGGCTGAGGTGGCTGGAACAAAAGTGCCAAAGGAAAGACTGACGCTGCTACTCTCATGCAACATGGAAGGAAGTGAAAAGCCGGAGCCACTGACAACGGGAAAATAAACAGCCACGTTGCTTCAAGAACGTTAAACAACGTTCAGTGGCTTATGAGGCAAACAAAATTGCTTGGATGACCTAAAAATTTGGCTACAATGGCTAAAAAAATTGGATAACACAATGCACAGGCAGAAGTGTAAAATTCTGATGCTGTATGACAAGCTGTGCAGCACACAGCGATGACAGGCTATCAAACGTTAAGCTTGTGTTCCTACCACCCAACACAACTTCACTTATTCAGCCGATGGATCAGGGTATCATAGCCAATTTCAAGAAGCATTACAGAGTGCTGGTGCTGTGCCATCTGATGGGCACAATGGACCATGATGACAACATTGGCAAGCGAGCTGCCAAAATGGCTTGCAAGGTTAGCTTACTGGACTCGCTGCACATGCAGGAGGAGGCTTGGTGTTGTTACCCAGAGAACAATTTCCAACTGCTACAGATGGACTAGCTTTGTGAAAGAATGCTATGATGATGAAAATCCTGCATCCACTGTTGATCTTCCAGCTGGAATGACTGCTGAGGGGTTTGACCGCTATGTGGCAGTTGATGACAACCTGAAGACATCTGCTGACATAAATGATGAAGAGATTTGCTCAGCGTTGTAGTCTGTGGCTTGAGGATGCTAGAGACACGATGAGCCAACGGGGATGAAAGTTGGCGGTGAGCGTGAAGCAAGACACGTTTGCTGCTGCATTACAAAGCTTGGACATTGTGACAGCTTAACTAGAGGGTAATGGGTGCCATAGAGGGTAATGGGTGCCAGAGTTACAAACCTTATTATGACCTGTTGGACCTTGTCTACAACACAAATAGACAAAACACAGTATAGCAAACAATTGCAGATTTTTTTAAATTCCATTTGACACTAGTTTTTTGTAACAAAAATTACATTGATGCTTTATATATAAATATATATATATTTTCTCTTTTTTTTTTTGTAGAAAATTGGCTATGTCTTACAACATTTTGCAGTGATGGATAATTGTTTACTGTCCAATAACACTAATAATTAAGTTACACTACACTAGCTCTGTGTAATTACTTAAATAATGCTTTGAATAAGGCAACTTCGGTGATGTGCATGCTCCGGATAAGTGCAAGTGGAAATTTGGTCCGGAGCCCTTGCACTTAAACGGAGTGCACTGTAACAGTAAACAGGCCTAAAAATGTAATTTATTCTCAATATTACCCTAAGAAACAAAAGGAGGATGGAAAGGGAGAAGATTGACAAATGATAATCAACAGACAAGAAGGGAGGACAAGTTGCACAAACTATGCTTAAAGTGGCACAGCTGCTGCCTCGCAAGACGAAGGTCAGAATGAAAACCATGGTTCAGATAATTAAAAAAAAAAAGAGAAATGAAGTCAGTCATTGTGTGCATCAAACATTGCAGATTTATATAACATGGGATAATGATGGTTGAAATTATATTTAACTATGACTATCATCAATATATGTGAAACTGTACTAACACTGGGAAAAACCCCTAATAATTTACTTTTGCATAAAGTTATATTTTTATTTTAGAACTGCATCAAAATTTTCTAAAAGCATCCCATAAGTACATAAATATTGCCACACGGGGACAGACCAAAGGTCCATCAAGCCCAGCATTCTGTTTCCAACAGTGGCCAATCCAGGTCCTAGTATTTTTGGAAACAGTAAACAAACGTTTCACATCTACCCGTTCCACTCCACTCATTATTTTATAGACCTCTATCATATCTCCCCCTCAGCTGTCTTTTCTCCAAGCTGAAGAGCCCTAGCCGCTTCAGCCTTTCCTCATAGGGAAGTCGTCCCATT
Source organism: Microcaecilia unicolor (assembly GCF_901765095.1). Taxonomy (NCBI): domain Eukaryota; kingdom Metazoa; phylum Chordata; class Amphibia; order Gymnophiona; family Siphonopidae; genus Microcaecilia; species Microcaecilia unicolor. Next base: position 248,756,095 of record NC_044034.1, read on the forward strand.
CCCTTTATCATTTTCGTCGCCCTTCTCTGTACCTTTTCTAATTCCACTATATCTTTTTTGAGATGTGGCGACCAGAAATGAACACAATATTCAAGGTGTGGTCGCACTATGGACCAATACAAAGGCTTTATAACGTCCTCACTTTTGTTTTCCATTTCTTTCTCTATTTACAGTCAATTATATTTTGCTGATCCATTAGCAATGTGCTCACTTGGTTACAGTAAACACTAGTACAGAATTGTCCAACCTCGGTCCTCAAGGGTCGCAATCCAATCAGGTTTTCAGGATTTCTCCCAATAAATATGCATGAGATCTATTTGCATGCACTGCCTCCATTCTATGTAAATAGATCTCACGTATATTCGTTGGGGAAATCTCATGCATGTTTATTGGTGAAATCCTGAAAACTTGACCTGGCGAGGGGCAAAGTTGGACACCCCTGCACTAATACAATTAACAGTAAACAAAATGATGACTAATACAAAAATGACTGGACAAAACAAGGGCAAAGATCCAGGTCTTGGGTGGCTTACAAAAATGAAGATATGACTCAGGGGCCCTTTTACTAAATGGCCAGTTAGCATGCCCAGAAAGGTGTTAAACCATTTTGTGGTAATTTGCCTATTTGCACATGCTAACCGTGTATTTTTTTTATTTTTACATTTTTTTTGGAGGGGGCAGGGCATGGGCGTGATCATTATTGTTGAATCATAGCAGTTACTATTCTAATGCAGTGGTTCTCAACCCAGTGCTCCTGACACACCCAGCTAGGTTTTCAAAAAAATCATAACTACATAAGTAATGCCATACTGGGAAAAGACCAAAGGTCCATCGAGCCCAGCATCCTTGTCCCCGACAGCGGCCAATCCAGGTCAAGGGCATGAGATTAGAGCTGAATATAATGGAGGCACTGCATGGAAATCCCTCTTTTGTATATTTGTGCAAATCCTGAAAACCCAACTGTGTCCTAAGAATTGTGTTGAGAATCACTATTTTAAGCTGCCTGTAACAGAAAACATTATTAGAGTGTAAAATTGCGATCATTATTCCCTAGAAAAAATGTGTTTGTCAGGTTTTAAAACAAGTGAGCAAAGCATAACTTTGAATAAAACAAACTTCACATTAGCAGAGTTGATGCGGTCTTCAAAGTCACAGCATAATTAAAAAATTAAGCTGCAATTGTGTTAAAGATATTTTGCTTACAAACACATCATATAATAAGGCCACTACGATTTCAATATAGATCAAAGATCAATCATCTAAAAAAACAGCAACAACCAGAATAGAAAGATAAATGTACTTGATGAGAACAATTTTCAAAACCATTCACCTAGGCAAGTTTGCTTTCTGACACTGCTCTGCCTCAATCCAGTTAAAAGTATAGATGACCTTCCCTAACACAGATACTTTTGGCTTAAATCATTAGAAATTCTTGGAGACGTGTTTAGGTGGTAGAACCAAAATAATGCTCATATTATACAGCAATTAGTTTATTTATAACAAAAAAACTATCACTGATTGAGGGAGAATGTTCTCAGTTTGTGAGCTCTTTGAGCAGGGACTGTCTTTTTCGTGTATGGTGTACAGCGCTGCGTAGCGCTATAGAAGTGATAAGTAGTAGTAGAAGTTTGTGCAACACCTGCTGCTCACTGCCTTGCTCACTATCTATTTACACCTATTTTAACATGTTACTGTGATATACCCCATCAAGGATGTGGCACTACCCAGAGTACACACTGGTAAAGCACAGTTACCACTGGCTGTGTACTACTGATGCATCTGGTACAAACTGTCTGTTCAGAATTTAAGACTACTTAAAGTATATGAATGTAATAGTATTTAGCAATTCTATTTATTTGCATAGGCTTGCTAAATTTTTCTCTGCATTTCTTCCTGCCACTGTTCATTAAAATCAATAATTTATATCAATACATAAAGTAAAGCTCATCACTTACATATATTCATTACTGGAAAACATGAATAAGTGATAAGATGTGCACATCCAACCAAGAGCTTAATCTCAGTGCTGAAGAGATGTAGTACCAGGGCTTTTTTTTGAGGGAGTACTGAGTACCGGCACCTTTTCTAATGTCTGCAAAAAACTGACCCATGGACCCCAAGTTTTAATGAAAGAGCTCAGGCTCTACACACCAATTCTGCCTTGTCATAGGTTCTGTGACTGGTTGCAGGGGGCCTGGCTATTGTGGGGTGGGTCCAGTGGTGTGCTGGTAAATGTTTAACAACAGGCTCTCTCCCCGGTCCACCTCTGTGCCCCCCCCCCCCCCAAATTGCAGAGCTGACTATAGCCGGGGAGAGAGCCTGGGGGGGGGGGGGCAATGCATTACTCCATGAAAAAAAAAATTAAATGATCCCAGGTTCCAATCTAATTCATGTTTAATGTGGGATAAAATGCCATAACTAAGTAAATAAATATAAACTTTTAATGTTGAGCACCTGATTCTTAAAGTGGACATAGTCCAAACACTATAATGAAAAAAAAATGATTTTTTCTACCTTTGTTGTTTGGTGACTTTGTTTTTCTGATCATGCTGGCCCAGTATCCGATTCTGCTATCTGTCCTCTTAACTCCGTTTCCAGGGCTTCCTTTCTATTTCTTTACTTTCCGCCTTTCTTCTTCATTTCTTGCCCTACATCCATAAGTAAAAGCTGGGTCCTCTGCACACTTGACTGTCCAGTGAATCCAGCTTCTGCCTATTTTCTTCATCCATGTGCAGTTTTTCTCCTCTCCTCCTTTTCCCTTATCTCATCTCCTTCCTCACTCTTCCCTCCCCCTCCATCCAAGTCCAACAACCTTCCTCTCCCCTGCCCTCCCCTCCATCCACCCACCCACCCATACCCAGCGATTCTCTTCTGTCGCCTGCCCCCCCTCCAGCCACCCATACCCAGCGACTCTCCTCTCCCCTGCCCTCCCCCTCCAGCCACTCATACTCAGCGATTCTCCTCTCCCCTGCCCTCCCTCCAGCCACCCATACCCAGTGATTCTCCTCTCCTCTGCCCCCCCCTCCAGCCACCCATACCCAGCGATTCTCTCCTCTCCCCTGCCCCCCTCCAGCCACCCATACCCAGCGATTCTCCTCTCCCCTGCCCCCTCCTCCAGCCACCCATACCCAGCGATTCTCCTCTCCCCTGCCCCCCCTCCAGCCACCCATACCCAGCGATTCTCTCCTCTCCCCTGCCCTCCCCTCCAGCCACCCATACCCAGCGATTGTCCTCTCCCCTGCCCTCCCTCCAGCCACCCATACCCAGCGATTCTCTCCTCTCCCCTGCCCCCCTCCAGCCACCCATACCCAGCGATTCTCCTCTCCCCTGCCCCCTCCTCCAGCCACCCATACCCAGCGATTCTCCTCCCCTGCCCCCCCTCCAGCCACCCATACCCAGCGATTCTCTCCTCTCCCCTGCCCTCCCCTCCAGCCACCCATACCCAGCGATTGTCCTCTCCCCTGCCCCCCAGGTTGTCCAGTGGATTCTTCGGGGCAGGCAGGAAAGATCTCCAGTCTTTCCTGCCCGCTGCTGGCGCTGACTCTCCCGTGGCGCTACTGCATCGCTCTTCAAAATGGCCACCAAGACTTACAAGGGTGGCCTCCAAGACTTCAGCTTTACATATCCTTGCACCTGCTGTTCGTGGATTTAACCTGCATACTTGGCACCTGAAAATAGGCAGGTTAAATATTCCCCATGCACTGCCAGTGGATCTTTATAAGGAAAATTAGTTTGCAGGCTTGTGAATACAAAGTACTGTGGGCCTGCAAACTGTTAGTGGCTGCTCAGAATTACTCTCCCTTCTTTTATTTGGACAGTCTGGTATAAAAGATAACACATTTGCTACCATGGTATCCAAATTAATACAAGTTTATTCCACTGTGCCCTGCTTCCACCCCACACTTTCAAACTAAAAATGTATCTTGTATGCTTACCAGCAACTTTAAATAAAATGGATCTTTTCTCCAAGTCCTTGCTTTCTGTTTTGGAGTCAAGTGATTTGGTTGCCTTTTCTGTGCTTACATTTGTATTTGAATTTGATGTATTAAGCGGAACTGGTTTCCTTGGAAGTGGAGGTTTCTCATAAAGATGTTCTGAGGAATGTGTTTTAGATTTTCCATTGTCATTTAAAAAACTACCTGTATTAGTATCAGATGCTGTTTTGATCTGTAAATGGTTGTCGGCTTTTGAGAGTAAAGCAGGACACGCTTGTTCAGATTTACAAAGAGCACTATCCTTCTGTACTGCTTTTGATTCTGTACAATAGCTCTCTCTGTATTTCAGTGACAAAGAAGTAGGTCTGAGTTTAACCTGAAAAGCATTCTTATCTTCTGAATCTGACTGGCACCTGGAAACTACAGAAGAATCGCTCATAGCTGGCGGTGTCTGAGAAGCACTGAGCACCATTTTGTCCACAGGCCTAGTTTCAGTTGCAGCTGGAGATTCTTGTTTTTTTATGCAAGGTTTTCTCTCAGGGTGATCTGAATTTGAACACACGCCCTCTTTTGTCTTCTCATGTCTTGGAACAATAACATTTGTTTTAGGAATAGAAAGCTTTGGGTTTTTCAGACTTTCACCATCTAGATTTCCTTTCATAGTGAAGCTCCCAGTCCTTGGTCTCTCCCATGCTGAGGACACTGAAAATTTTCTCAGTGCAGTAAATTCATTTGCTACTTTTTCTACTTTCTTCTCTGAAAACACCCCCAAATGCCCCATCAAGTGGCTGTCTTCCATATTAGGAACAAAGAGTTCTGCCACGCTTTTACTTTTTCCAAGATGCCAGGAGGTCATCTCAACCTTGGATGACAAAGGCACTTGTGGAAAGTCAGGAGGGGTTTCGTTTCCATGAGAAGATGGATTGGAATGCTTTAATGAAGATTTTTTTGGTAACTGTTTACCAAGATCTGTACCTATTGTTGATTCTTCATGTACTTGCCCTACTTCAGATAGTTCCATAGGTGCTTCAGCTTCTTCCTGCGTGATCTCTTCCTTCTTATGCAGTATATTCACTGAAAGCACATTAGAAAGAAGAGTTCTTTCAGAGTTTACGCTGTAGGTAAAATCCTTCATATTCTCGTTTGGTGCAATTAATTCCTCTGAAAGATCTTTACCCATTTTTGTTTCTCCATCTAAATTAGCCTCTAGTATACTTTCATAGTCTTCAGATTCTACAACATTTGTGTCAGTAAAAACATTTTGTTCACTGTTTTTTATTTCCAGGAAGGCAATGCTGGCATCATCATATGATATTTCTATCCTGGTAGGCTCATCACCTAAGCCATGGCAGTAGTTCTGGAGCACACTGGGGCTCTCTGAATATGTCATGCTGTTTATTGGAGGTATCCTGTCTTCTTTTGCTTGCTGCCCTTGAATTGGATATTTCTCTACAAACTCCGCTGGTATACTTTCTTTATCCTCATCCTCTTCCTCTTCTAAAGTGCAGCTCAGGTCAGTAAGAGAATCTGACTGTGTCCTCTGCATAAATATAAAGGACAGAAGATCACATGGATGTTATTTCTTTACATGTAGAAATGCAACCAATTACTGGGGACGGTGTAAAGGAAAATCCTAAATTAAATAGGAGTGTGACCAAACATTTGCAAATTAAGTGGAACAATTTTTTGAGTGCTCAAGTTTTGTTAAATAGAGAAAATCAAAATGAATTTAAGTATTTTAAAGCACCAGAAAGGATAAATCTGTGTTTGATGACTAAGGGAGGAAATTATCAATGTGGGCTACCGTTAAGATGGGCTATTTTAGCACAGGTCCCATTTAATGCAATGAGGCCTAGTTACTAATCAACTGGGTTAACAGTAAAATAACCTATCTTAATAGTAGCCCATGTTGATAAATTCCACCCTAACTTGTTTTGTTAGACATCTTGTTTAAGCTTCATATTTTGACTTTTTGAACTGTAAAAGGATTGTGACAAATATTATATACTACTACTACTTGACATTTCTAGAGCGCTACTAGGGTTACGCAGCGCTGTACAGTTTAACAAAAAAGGACAGTCCCTGCTCAAAGGAGCTTACAATCTAATGGGCGAAATGAAATGAAATAGAGTATTTTTATATGTACTTTAGGATTTCTTTAGATGTAGCGGACAGATGTGAAGCGTTTGTTTACGCTTTCTAACAATAATAGAACCAGGAGACACAAGATGAAATTAGAATGTGGTAGGTTTAAAACAAATCGGAGAAAGTTTTTCTTTACTCAGCGCATGGTTAGACTCTGGAACTCACTGCTGGAGAAGATAGTGACGGCAGCTGGCCTTGCTGAGTTTAAAGGGGGTCTGGACAGATTTGTGAAGGAAAAGTCCATTGATCGTTATTAAATTTTGGTTTTTTTGCCAGGTTCTTGGGGCCTGGATTGGCCGCTGGCGGAGACAGAGTGCTGGGCTTGATGATCCTTTGGTCTTTTCCCAGCGTGGCAGTGCTTATGTGCTTAATTATATATATTCTTTTTCTGACATTGTTTCCTTCAGTTCAACCAGAACCAAGTCTGATCTGGTACCACAGGCCAGGTCTTCGTTTGCACTACCTTGGGATTATCCTCCCACTTTGTTCATCCCACTGTATTTCCCTTTCTGATCTACTCTAGTCCAATTCTTGCAGCAAGTGTCCCTGCTCAAGAGGGGTGAGGGAAGGTCATATATTAGGACTCCTTTCAAAATCCTGTAATCATGGACCACAAATCTGACTACTAGGAACACAATTTTTATAAAGCATTTCCTATGTAGAAAGAATGTGTTACTTGAGGAGAAGGACTCTTATATAACTGTACTGTTGATTACGAATATCGACCAAATGGTATGTACTTATAGGCACACTGCGTGGAGGCATTCCCATAGATTTAGCTTGGATGGAGCAGGAACAAAGCTGTAATATAAGTACATAAGTACATAAGTAATGCCACACTGGGAAAAGACCAAGGGTCCATCGAGCCCAGCATCCTGTCCACGACAGCGGCCAATCCACAGGCCAAAGGCACCTGGCAAGCTTCCCAAACGTACAGACATTCTATACATGTTATTCCTGGAATTGTGGATTTTTCCCAAGTCCATTTAGTAGTGGTTTATGGACTTGTCCTTTAGGAAACCGTCTAACCTCTTTTAAAACTCTGTCAAGCTAACCGCCTTCACCACATTCTCCAGCAACGAATTCCAGAGTTTAATTATGCGTTGGGTGAAGAAAAAGTTTCTCTGATTTATTTTAAATTTACTACACTGTAGTTTCATCGCATGCCCCCTAGTCCTAGTATTTTTGGAAAGCGTGAACAGATGCTTCACATCCAGCTGTTCCACTCCACTCATTATTTTATATACCTCTATCATGTCTCCCCTCAGCCGTCTCTCCTCCAAGCTGAAAAGCCCTAGCCTCCTTAGTCTTTCTTCATAGGGAAGTCATCCCATCCCCGCTATCATTTTAGTCGCCCTTTGCTGCACCTTTTCCAATTCTGCTATATCTTTCTTGAGATGCTGCCCTTTGGAATACACTGCCGCGCAACCTAAGAATGACTCACGAACAAGCCTCCTTCCGCAAATTACTGAAGACTCATCTGTTTGAAACAATTTATGGCAAAACACATAGAGTCCACACTCACTGATCATCAATGCTCCATACATCCACTCCTATCCCTCATCCCCCATAATTCCACATCACTCATACATTTACTCACAGGAATATGTACATCATATATCTCTGTGTCTTAACACTGCCCTTTAAGCTTCCCACTGTCTCTTTCCAACGTTTCAATGTTGATCTCCCATTGTCATATTCTTAATGATTCTTCGATGGTTTCACAAAACTTGCACAATGTAACCTATAACCAAGTTATTACAAATGTATTTCCACTATTCATGTCTTATTGTAAGCCACACTGAACCCGCAAAGAGGTGGGAAAATGTGGGATACAAATGCAATAAATAAATAAATAAATGCGGCGACCAGAATTCAACACAATACTCAAGTTGCGGTCGCACCATGGAGTGATATAACAGCATTATGACATCCTCACACCTGTTTTCCATACCTTTCCTAATAATACCCAACATTCTATTCGCTTTCCTAGCCGCAGCAGCACACTGGGCAGAAAGTTTCAGTGTATTATCGACGACGACATCCAGATATATGCAAATTTGATAAAATACATGAACACACACATACATTTATACCTCATTTGGTCAGATGTAAATCTGTGCATGAGAATGTGCATGCTACTGGGATAGTTTTGGGTACCTATTTTATAAAACACAAACTGACACCTACTTTGCCTTTATAAAATAGGTGCCCTGTAATAAAATTATCCTCCATGCATCACCATTCTGCAATGACTGACTTCTTCTCCTCCCCCTCCCAGGCCAATGACTGTTACCTTTGAAGCATCCCCGGTTCCACCAGGGAGTGAAAGGTCTTATCTCAGGTCAAACTCAGCTCTTTCTGCCAGGGGCAGCCCTATAATGAGAAGCCAACTGAGACGGAAGCCTCAGGTGGCTCAGAAAGCAGTATCACAGGCAGACAGCCAATACAAGAAAAAAAGGAATTTGAATCTCCTACAGCATAAGAGCCTGCTCTCGGACCAGCAGGTTAACTGCTGCCCTAAGTATTTATCTCCCAGCTGCCTCACAGCATGCCCGCCCAGCTCGGCATCTTCCTTCCATTCCATTCCCCCCCCCCCCCTTGACGGTGCAGCATTTCACTTCCATTCCCCCCCACCCCGATTCGGTGCGGCATTTCACTTCCACCCCCCCCACCCCCCCCGATTCAGTGGAACATATCCCTTCCATTTTCCCTCTCCCCTCTTGAATCAGGTCTGGCATATTTCCTTTTCCCCTCCCTCTTTATTTGGTCTTTATTTGTTATCCAGAGATCGCTGGCACTGGCAGTAACAGAGATTCACATTCTCTGCCTGCAATCAGAACCAGAGTCTTGTTTCTACTGCGGCCTGCCCAAGGGAAAAGGAAGTTACACCAGGCAGGGCAGGCAACAGTAGAAACAAGACTCTGGCACTGGTGGTAGGCAGCGAATGTGAATCTCTGCTACCGCCAGCGATCTCTGGACAGCAAATGAAGAGGAAAAGGAGAGATGCCAGACCAGGTTGGGGGGGGGGGGAGAATGACAAGAGAGAGTGAGTATGATGCTGGTCAGTGGGAGGGAGAAATATTTGATAGGGAGAAGATGTTGGAAACAGGAGGCAAATTAGAGATATTGTACTTGTGGAGGAAGAAATTTTGGAGGGTGGGGGGTGGAAAGGAAGGAAGGAGAACTGTTGGACTGGGGAGAGGGAGAGCTGTTGGAACTGGGAGGTGGGGGTAGAAGGGAGGGAGAGATATTGGACTTGAGGGGTGGTTCTAGAAGGGAGGGAGGGAGGGAGAGTTGTTGGATGTGGTTGGCAAAAGGAAAGAAGGGATGGAAGGAAAGGAGAGAACTTTGATTTGGGGGGGTGGAAGGGAAAGATGGATGTTGGAGTCTGAGGGGAGGGTGGAAGGAAGAAAGAGAGAGAGGGAGGGAGGAAGATTTGTCAGACAGGGTAGGAAGAAATAGGGAAGGAGGGAAGGAGAGATGTTAGACTCGAGTGGAGGTAGAAGGAAGGGAGGGAGGGAGGGAGAGAGGGATGTTGGACGGGGGAAATTCTGGGTGCGGAAAGGAAAAGGCAGGGAGCTGTTAAGTTTCGGAGGGGGGGGGGGGAGAAGGAGGGGGAGGAGCTGCTAGGAATAGTGGAACCATGTGGGAAGGGCAGTGAGAGGGTTATCAAGAAAATAAGTGAGCAGAAGATAGTGAATACAGAGGGTAGAAATGTGATAATAGGGAACAGATGTTAGATAAAAGGGAATAGGAGACTGCAGTGAGATGGGAAATGCAACAGCTAGGGTTTGAGAGAACAAGACTGAAAGATAAAGGTAAATGAAAAGTGAAAAGCAGAAGACAGAGTGAACAGAGAGGCTGAAAAGAAGGGAGAGAGCTTTAAGTGAAAGATCAATATGTCAGAGACAGGTGTAGTGAGGGAATGGAACAAGAGGAGGAGAGAAGAGAAATACAAATGGACAGCAGCCATTGGAAACAGAATTAGCAGGATATCCACAATGAATATTCATGAGTTAGATTTGCATGCAAATCGATCTCATGCATATTCATTGTGGATAGGAAGGAAAACAACAAGCAGATCAATGAGCAGTCCAAAGCATACTTTACTGCTGAATCACAATCAAATAAAAAGCCCGATACAGGCCGTGTTTCGCCCAAAAGGGCTGCATCAGGGGCTATGTCAGAAGTTGTATCCAACAATCAAAACAATGAATGTTGTTGCAACCATATATAATTGGTAGGAAATAAAAAGTTGTACCAATGGGTAAAAAAAAACAGTGGTAAAACTGCTTAACAAGATGGGAGCTCTGCATAGAAATGTGGCGAGCTCCTGTATTTGTGTCGCTGGAAAAAGAAAAAGCAATATTCATGAGTTAGATTTGCATGCAATTGAGGCAGCACATGCTGAGTGAGTACGATGATGAGATCCCATGACACAGGCGGAGGTTTGAGAGGGGACTATCAAAAGTAAGCCTCTTATGACGCGAACAACCAGAGACTGTCCAGAGATGGGCCTAACTCTACATGGTGATGGTAAGCACTAATCGCACTAAGATGAACCCTTAAACACATAAGCACATAGCACCGCCATACTGGGAAAAGACCAAGGGTCCATCAAGCCCAGCATCCTGTCTCCAACAGTGGCCAATCCAGGCTTCAAGAACCCAGCAAAACCCATTAAAAAATAATTTTTAATAATGTTCAATGGACTTTTCCCTACGGAATCTGTCCAAACCCCCTTTAAACCCTTAGAAAGTTTGTCTTGAGACCAGACTCAGAAAGGTGTAGAAGGTATTCAAGTGTAGTCTGTGTAGGGCAAGGAAGAGGACCTAGGGCCTTGCCCTCACACCAGATGGCAAACCCCCTCCACTTGAAAGAGTTACATCTCTTTGGGGAATCTGTCCTTGAAACCAGCAAGACCTGGGAGACACCCTCAGGAATATTCAAGGAAGCATTTTTTAAGCTCTCAACATCCAGGCTGTGAGGGTTAGAGACCGGAGGTTGGGATGCAGGAGAGATCCCTTCTCTCTTGGGATGTGCGGGACAGACTTTAAAGATAGGGAGCCCCCTCCCCCCTCCATAGGAATTATCAGTCATGGGGCTCCTCACACATTGCACCACCTGCTTTATCTGCAGTCCTTCTGCAAGCTCAGGCCCCACACCACTCTCACATTTGTGCTTTTTTTGCTGCCAGTGCCTTTTTCAAGAAGTTTTGTGAAGAGTTTTAATACACCATATAGTCCCAGTTCCTATGTGGGCGAAACATGGCCTTTGTTGGGCTTCATTCTGGTTTGTGTTTTATAAATATCTCCATTGATCTGCTTGTTTTGTTTTCCTTGTCAAACCCTGTGGAATTCTGGATCCAATACATGGTGTCTATCTTCTTGGGCAGGACAGGGACCAATAGAAGGGACGCCCAGTTCTTCACCTGAACATTTCAGGATCTGGTGACGAGGGGCCATCACAGCCTCACTAGGAGAAAATTTGTAGTCCAGGACCTTGAACATCTCAGCCCTGGGCTCATCCTCCATCTCCAAAGGAATGTGAATGGCAGCTGCCATTTCCCACATAAAACTTTGGAAAGAAAAGCACTCTGGTGGAGACTTCTTCCTTTCCTCTGGAGGGGAGGGGTCAGATGGGATGCCATAGGACTCCTCTTCTGAGAAGTACCGTGGATCCTCATCAGACTCCTGTGCGTGCTCCTCATTGGTGTTGGCGAAAAACTCCTTAAGGGAGGGCTGAAACCAAACCTGCCTCAAAACAGAGGAGCCATGTCCTCATGAAGGGCATCAAGGAGTGGGTTCCAGCCTCGACTGGCAAAGCTTCGTCCACCAATGTCGGGGGGGTGCCCAAACTGGCGGCTGTTCACCAGTGCTGCATATGACACTGCTGTCGGAGACCTCACTGCAGGCTGAGGGCCTTGTGGAGCAGCAGGAAGTGGCATATCTGATTCACACTGCTGTAAAAACCCCGCCAAGGGCTCAGGAAGTATGGACCGGATGAACTCATTGAGCGAGGCCATCAAGAAAGGCTGGGGTGCCGGTTCAGAAACAGACTGCTGAACTTCCGGGGTCAAGATGGGTGCCTGGTCCTGGCTGTGGGGAGACCTGCGCATCGGCACCTTTTGTATGGAGGGGAAGTGGTCTTCCCAGCACTTCTCAGGGACCAAATCCCTTGGTGCCCCTGAGCTCCCAGCACTATGAGACAATGGGGTTCTATGCCAGTGCTTATTGGCCTTCACCCGATGCTGATTATCTATGCTCCTCCGATGACATTGAATCTCCATGTTGCCTCAGTGTCAGGTCTGATGCTGACCAGTGCTGGGGCCATGCACAGTGGCTGGCATCTAGGCAGGTGGGGATCCACTTGATGAGCGTCCACTCTCAGTGTCTGAGACAGGCCTCTCAACATTACAGACCGATGCACCTGATGCAACTCCAGATGTCAATGCAGACGTCAATGCCAATACTGAAGCAGAGGTTTTGAACCAGGCTCCAAAAATCTTTTCCCATTGAGCCTCTCTGGCCAGTTGGATTCTTTTCTTTATATGAAGGCAAAAAACACAGCTGGAAGGGGTATGTTCAGGCCTCAAACACTGAAGACACCAAGAATGAGTGTATTTGCCAGAGATAGTCCTATTGCACCGGATACAGCACTTAAAGCCACTGGGAACCTTCGATGACATGGAAGGGAAAACAACCATGGCCAAATCAAATGGCTTGATGGTGACTAAAAAAGGGGCATGCACCATAAAAATCAAGGGAGAAATACCCGAACGGAGTTCAGGCCTAAGAGGGCCTAATGAGCATGCCAAAAATAAAAGAAACCTAAAAGTGGGGAAAAACAAACTAAAACTATACAGGAAGGGATAGGGCCCTTTCTCAGAAAAGGGAACAAAAAGTCAAGGCAAAGAACCCCGAAGGGAAGGCACAAAAATCAAAAAAGTACACTCACACACCAGAAGCTGTGAGGAGCGGGACAATCGCGTTCTCTCCTCACTGTGGATGAGAAGAGACTGATGGTCCTGCGTGTCCTCGGAGAATGTCCAGAAGCTGTCATACTGCCATGTATCCCTTGCTGATTTCACATTCAGGGGAGAGGGAGGGGGACACCAACTGCTGAGGGATTAAGGAGGTGTCATGTTGTAATCCCTCCAGTGGATATGTAGGAGCAAGCACTATAGACCATTATATAAAGCAGTGTATGTTCCTATATAACAAAATATATGGGGTTATAATATAATGGCACTATTCAGCATTAACAACTTGATTTTAAAATGCAAACTCAGATTTATTTCATCCTTCATTGCTAAAGCCTGTTGTTTAATGAGCCTAGGCCTTGCATACAGACATAAGAATGCTGACAGGGATGGCCAATGTACCAGAATAATAACGTTTTCATCAGCACTGACATCATGGCCAGACCAGCCAAGGACTCTTTGAATCTCCCATGCAACCGGAGAGACGCTGTGGCTGACAAAATTGTACATTGTTTATGAAACCCAAACTGCTCGTCAAGGTGACCCCTTCAATGTGGTGCCAGTGAGACAATCTTGTGGCCCTTGAAGCCACAACATTTGGGGATAAACAAAGTTATGTGTGCGTCACCCCCAAAGCCAAAATGCAAGTTATTATCCCAGCTGCAGCTTGTGATTACTGTATAAAAAGAGGGCTCATATCTGATACAAAAGGCTGCTGTGTTGACATTCAAGGTGCTGCCCTGCTTTCCACCTGACTGACCATCTGAGGAACACTCTGCTACCTGCTGGACGTCTGAATCAGGTTGTACTCTGTGTAGTGCTTTGGGTTTAGATTAGCTGATGGAATTAGAACTCCATCTAGGGAAGTGTGCATTTACTCTGAGCTGTTTCTAGATGAAAAGGTTGTTATCTGTGTATGCCCCACAGACAGCTGCTTAGTCAGAGCACTCTTCTGTAATCTGTACCAAATCTAAATAACAACATCCATCTTTTTAGACATGGACATCCCTTCCCTTTCTATGATCAGAACTGCATGTCCATGTTTTGGGTGGGACATTCACTTACGTGCATAACTTATTTCATTTATTTATTACATTTGTATCCCGCGCTTTCCCGCTCATTGCAGGCTCAATGTGGCTTACATAGTAACAAGAGAATACAATCTGTAGTATCTGAATCAACAAAGGAGGTATGTGGTAGGACAAATGAACAAGGGTAAATGGGATAAAAGAGGTATGAGAGAAAGGATAGGGATAGGTAAGGAAGTGGAGTGATGAAGAAGAGGTAGGGGAAGAGTATGGAGGGTAAGAAGATTGGTAGGAGGTAGTTTCTGAGCCATTGTTGTTAATTATTAGATGAACCGGTAAATGGATGGGTTGCTTACGGTAGGTCAAGTTATTCTATAAGTTATATGCGAGCATTTACACAAGTTCTAAGACTGATGTAAATGCTTGTGCTTAAATTATAGACAGGGGCGGCGCAAGGCAAGATGCTGCCTGAGGCAGGAATGAGATGCCACCTACCTCGGGCCACAGTCTGGCATCTCCCCCTTCCTTCCTCCAGCCCCTTCCCTGAGTTTACCTTCTTTTTTCATTTTTCAAAAGGCGGGGGGCGGCAGCAATTCCCATACTCTGCCCTGCCGCCAGCACCGGCCTCTTCTCTACTGTGGCCTGCCTCTGAAGAAACAGGAATTTACATCAGAGAGGCCGGTGCTGTCAGCAGGACAGAGTATGGGAATCACTGCAGCCACCGTCTTTTGGAAAATGGAAAAAGAAGGTAAACTCTGTGAAGGGGATGGAGGCAAGAAGAGGGAGATGCCACTCCAGGAAGAGTGCCACCTGAGGCCCTTGCTTCAGTTGGCCTAATAGAAGGGCTGCCACTGATTATAGGCGTGTACTTCACCTGCAAAGCTAGCATTTTATAAAGAAAAGTAGGTGCCTACTTTTCTTTATGCAATAGGCACCACACATAGGCACTCTGTTATAGAATTCACCCCCTAGAGGACTTTCTGATTTAATGTAGCAGCACTGAAAAAATAATATATACCTCTGTCTTCTTAATAAAAGATTTTATACAAGTAAAAAAAAAAACACTCATGATTACACATCATTTTTAGAACAGTAGAAGCAAATATAAATGAAAAAAAAAAAGATGAAAATGAAGAAAGAACATTACCGAAGAAAGTCTTCTCATGTTGTTGGCTCTCTGATATCGTGGCTTTATGGAAAGCCTGTGCTTGGCTGCAGAATTATCGAGGCAGGTGAAGAATTGAAGAGGAGTGTCAAAGTCAGCTGGAGGTGAAATGTTGTCATCAAATGTTTCAGAACATGCAGCTCTAGCACTGGTTAGCCCATGCAATGGCTGATATTCTGGAGAAAGAGGTCTGGAGGAAGGACCCGAAGAGATCTAAAATAAACAAAAAGCCTTCACCAACAGTAAAAAAAAAAAAAAAAGAAAATTCTAAGTAGGCACAATTGTTACAAGACTTTAAACATCTTTTTGAGGTTTCCCCATACAAAACAAAGGGGTCAATATTCAAAGCGGGGCTATCTGCTGACATTCAATGGCACTTAACTGCTAAACTGAAAGCCAGCTATTTTGAAGGTGATCCAGGGGCAGAGTCACCACTTATGCAGTTAAGTGCCAAATTGGACCATATAAAACACAGTCCTATCTTTATACAGTGTCGTTTAGGTGTTTAAATACTGAATATCACATTTAAATGCATAAGAGACAGTTAGTCACATAAAGATATGGCCTCGCACTGAAGATCCAGGGATAATGCCACTGGCAGCTAAAAAAAAACCCTCACCACTGTTGGCTGAATAGCTATAAGAACATTAAAATAGTCATTCTGGGTTAGACCAATGGTCCATCTAGTCCAATATCCTGTTTCCAACAATGGCCAATCCAGGTCACAAGTACCTGACAGAAACCCAAATAATAGCAACATTCTATGCTACCAATTCCAGGGCAAGAAGTGGCTTCCCCCATGTCAATAACAACTATGGACTTTTCCTCCAGGAACTTGTCCAAACTTTTTTTAAACCCAGATACGCTAACCACTGTTACCACATCCTCTGGCAACAAGTTCCAGAACTTCACTATTCTTTGAGTGAAAAAATATTTCCTCCTATTTGTTTTAAAAGTATTTCCAAAAATAAATAGCAAACATTATCAACACACAATGAGAAAAAAAAAAGACACCATCCATTAGTGTTCCTTTTGAGCCCAAAGTGGGTGGGCACAAAATTTCTCTGCTCCGCCCTACCTCCACCTCAAATTATAAATACTTTAGCTAATGAGGATCCTCAAGCTCAGTCAGCTGAAGACTTTCTCTGAAGGTGGCCAGAACTCTCTTTTACCAAGCTTGGCAGGCAACAGCAATGACCCTAAGCCACTGATGCCAGCACCCCACACATGCTTAGCTGTCGATGGCTCAAGGATGCTGTTGCCAGAGCTTGGTAGAAGGGAGTTCTGGCTGCCTTTGGAGGAGGTCCTTAGCTGGGGATGCCTGGGAATCCTCACCAGCTATACAGCAAGGGTAGGACAGGTGTTAGACCTACTTGGCCCAGGTCAGAAAATAAAGGAGGGCTGCAGAGGAGAGGCTTCCGGGTTAGCGCTTTAGTAGCGCAAGGAGATTGTTGAGTGGCAGCTGGCAGGCAGCGTGTGGGAATCGCTGCGACTGCGAGAGGAGCCTGCGACTGGAATCGCTGTCAGGAACACTGCTGCTGGGCGGGCCTGACCCCAAATTGGGTGGGCCCAGGCCCACCCCGGCCTGCCCGTGGCTACGTCCCTGAGTGGGATAGGCCTTGCAAAACAGGTAAGTCTTTAATCATCTCCTGAAGTTAAGATGGTTGTAAATCGTTTTCACATCTTTGGTAGTGCATTCCACATTTGTGTGCCTAAATAGAGAAATTGGATGCATAGGTTGATTTATATCCGAGTCCTATGCAGCTTGGATAGTGGAAGTTCAAATAGGTACGTGACGTACTAGTTCTATTTCTGGTCGGAAGATCTATCAAGTCAACCATGTATCCTGGAGTTTCACCTTAGATAATCTTGAGGACCAAAGAGCAAATTTTGAAGGTAATGCGTTCCTTGATTGGGAGCCAATTAAGTTTTACTTGGAGAGTTTTGGCACTATTGAATCGTGTTTTGCCGAATATCAGCCTGGGGTGTTTTAATTATGTTTTTGCAATATCTGGTTCAAGAACTCCTGAATTTCCCACATCATTTCAGTCTGATGGCATTGAGATCCCTATTAGAGAAATTCAATATTTGAGATTACTCTTGATTCATCATTATCTATGTGACATCATCTTAAATCGGTCACGCCAATGTTTTTTTAAGCTTCAAACTCCCTGTCATGTGCAAGACAGTGGTGTAGCCACAGGTGGGCCTGGGTCCACCCATTTTGGGCTCAGGCCCACCCAAAATCAGTGCTCCACTCGCATGGCTGGTGGGGATCCGCAAGCCCTGCCATGCCAGCCGAAGATTTCCTCTCAGCAAAAACAGCTCTTACACCCTCAGCAGTCAGCTGCAGTGTTCCTGAGCTGCTACCATCCTACCCCTCGCGAATGCTCAGTTTGCGTGCATGTGCAGAGGCTGGCTGTGTCAGTGACTCTGGGACACTGAAGGCAGATACACAAGATGTTAAGTGCTCTATCTGCCGGGAGGAGGTCTGCTGCCAGCTCAGGTATTTCTTTTCTTTTTGGTTTTAGCGGTGAATGGGGGGGGGTGGGGGATGAGGACGAGATGAATCTTCGGGCTAATCCTCGGCCTCTGGCCCACTGTAAAATCAGCCCTCTGGTGCAGGACTTTTTTAGTCTTGCCAATTTTTGCATTTTAGTGCAGGCCTTTATTTTTCATGTATTTATGTTAGGACTCGTATAGAATGGACTTTGGATATCACATGTTGTTCAGAACGCGACAGCTCAATTGTTTTTTAGGGTACCATGCTTTGAACATATTTCACTAATTCTGAAGCAATAACACTGGCTTTCTTTTCTGGGGAGAATTTGGTTTAAAGTATTAGTTTGATTTTTAAAGCTCTGCATGATAGTGTATTGTGCAGTTGCGTAGCCACAGGTGGGCCTGGGTGGGCCAGGGCCCACCCATTTAGGGCTCAGGCCCACCTAACAACAGCACACGTTTAGTGGTAGCTGGTGGGGATCCCAAGCTCGGCCAGCTGAAGACTTCCCCCTGATGGTAACGAAAACGCTACTCTCCATGATACTAGCACCTGAGCATGCTCATTTTTCAGCGCATACCTGCTGCAGACTGCCAAGGTGGAAAGAAGCATTTTCCTGCCAGCTGAGATATTTTTTTGGTGGTGGTTGGGGGGGGGGGGGGGGGGGGGGAGAACACTTGGTGCCCACCCACTTCTTGCCTAGGCCCACCCAAAATCTGTTGTCTGGCTACGCCCCTGGTATTGTGACTTCCTTAAAGATTTATAGACCAGCGCAAGCTTTACAGTCCACATACAAGGGTCGCCTTGATTTTCCTTTTTTTTTTCAGATCATCTTATTGGATAAATATTCTCTCTTTATGGTAACTGTAAGAAATATATGGCATTTTCATATATATGTTGCAATAAGATGTCTCTAAAAGAAAGCATTTTACTATATCTTAGCTGTTTGAATCATTAACAAAAGAAACTCTGGACCAGATGCACTAAACTTAACGAGCCAGCAACGTGGTTTTTAAACCAGTTCTAGCCAGTCTAGCGAGCAAGTAGTAAAACAAGACATGCACAAAAGGGTTCTCCGAGCCATTTTCCTGTCACAGTAGCAGCTAACGAAAACAGAATGCAAATGATCTACAGGTTATTATAATGAACTAATTAGTATTATAATGTGCATACAAGGCAGATGCACAGCCGTTTTCCGACTCCGTGCACCGTGGAAAACCTAATGGGAGGTCTGCACCTCTCGTTGGGGCTGCGCAGGACCCATGCAGAGGAGGACGCCCATCGCAAAAATCGGAAGAAAAAAAAATGCCCAAGTGCTCGTCAGGGACGTCCTTTCAAGTGCCTAACACTTGGACATCCTTCACTCAAACCTTCAGATTTTGTGATGGACATCCTTCTCTTGGACATGTTTTTCTCATGTGCCCGAAATGACCACTGCCGAGAATCTCCAACTCTAATATGAACTCGTCATACACGTCCTACAACTAATACAAAATACGGTCATTTGCATTATTCTCAAAAGCCAAGAAATTCAATCACAATACACCGCTTCCGAAGGCATCCCACTGGCTCCCTGTTGCTCATAGAATTATGTGTAAGTTACTTTTACTGGTTTTCAAAACTTTAGTTTCCAAGGAACCTCTCTACCTATATCACTTTTTTGTGCAATATCTTCCTACTCAAACCCTCTGCTCACAGGACCAGAATTTGCTTATCATGCCAACTTACAAACAAATTTTCCATGAACACACCCGAATATCAATCTTTTCTGTCCAAGGACCATATCTCTGGAATCTCTTACCCAATTCCCTATGGCTTCAGATCTCATTACTAACTTTCAAGACTGACTTTAAAACGTTCTTATTCCAAGATGCATTCAACTAGTCTCTCCATTCTTAAAAGCGCCATACTCTTCCCCAGATTTACAAACAGCATCCCTATTTTTTATTCCTTCCCCAACGTTTCTTAACTACAGTGGGGGAAATAAGTATTTGATCCCTTGCTGATTTTGTAAGTTTGCCCACTGACAAAGACATGAGCAGCCCATAATTGAAGGGTAGGTTATTGGTAACAGTGAGAGATAGCACATCACAAATTAAATCCGGAAAATCACATTGTGGAAAGTATATGAATTTATTTGCATTCTGCAGAGGGAAATAAGTATTTGATCCCCCACCAACCAGTAAGAGATCTGGCCCCTACAGACCAGGTAGATGCTCCAAATCAACTCGTTACCTGCATGACAGACAGCTGTCGGCAATGGTCACCTGTATGAAAGACACCTGTCCACAGTGAATCAGTCAGACTCTAACCTCTACAAAATGGCCAAGAGCAAGGAGCTGTCTAAGGATGTCAGGGACAAGATCATACACCTGCACAAGGCTGGAATGGGCTACAAAACCATCAGTAAGACGCTGGGTGAGAAGGAGACAACTGTTGGTGCCATAGTAAGAAAATGGAAGAAGTACAAAATGACTGTCAATCGACAAAGATCTGGGGCTCCACGCAAAATCTCACCTCGTGGGGTATCCTTGATCATGAGGAAGGTTAGAAATCAGCCTACAACTACAAGGGGGGAACTTGTCAATGA
Organism: Microcaecilia unicolor; assembly: GCF_901765095.1. NCBI lineage: Eukaryota > Metazoa > Chordata > Amphibia > Gymnophiona > Siphonopidae > Microcaecilia > Microcaecilia unicolor. Next base: position 248,776,443 of record NC_044034.1, read on the forward strand.
TCTCAAGGCAGCTGGGACCATGTCACCACGAAAACCATTGGTAACACATTACGACATAACGGATTGCAATCCTGCAGTGCCCGCAAGGTCCCCCTGCTCCGGAAGGCACATGTGACGGCCCGTCTGAAGTTTGCCAGTGAACACCTGGATGATGCCGAGAGTGATTGGGAGAAGGTGCTGTGGTCAGATGAGACAAAAATTGAGCTCTTTGGCATGAACTCAACTCGCCGTGTTTGGAGGAAGAGAAATGCTGCCTATGACCCAAAGAACACCGTCCCCACTGTCAAGCATGGAGGTGGAAATGTTATGTTTTGGGGGTGTTTCTCTGCTAAGGGCACAGGACTACTTCACCGCATCAATGGGAGAATGGATGGGGCCATGTGTTGGATTATTTGTAGTAAATAATTAGCAGATTTTAGTACACACAGCTTCAGCTTTAGAAATGTTAATTTCTTTCTTCATCTCTCTCTCATTCACCCCTGAATAATTCACTGCTGAGTCACTTTAAAGTTGAAGTAACAAAACATCTGTTTACTCACAGTTTGTAGTTAGATTATAATCAGACAGGCTTATATATACATATTACTATACATTTGTATTATCAGCTCCTTCCATGTGCTTAGATGGTAATGGATGCTCACACCATAGTAGATCCTCTCAGGTTAGGAGAGATCATGAGCTCCATGTGCTCCATGTGCTGCATCTGCTGTGTCTATCCCCCACAGGAAGTTGCATAGCTGTGTGACCTCTCTAAGTAATTCACATCAGAGGTCACAGAGTAATCACAGAGAAATAATAGGTGACAGGCAATGCATGTAAAATACAATTACATTCCAACAAACCCCTTCTCATGCATAACTGTCATGCAATTATTTATTCATACAAAGTCCAAGCTTTATACGCAGATTCACAAAATGTTCTCTGGGTAACGGTTTGGTCATGATGTCAGCTGTCATCTCACTGGTGTGACAATAGTGTAGACTGATGACCCCTTCTTTCGCCAACTCTCGCACGTTGTGGTATTTCGTTGCGATGTGCTTGGTACGTGACTGAACCTTGTCATTCTGTGACAGTCGGATGCAGCTCTGATTATCTTCCATTATCTGGATTGGTCTCTGTTCAGCTATTCCAAAATCCAGCAAAAGTTTTTCAATCCACATCAGTTCTCTGCACGCTTCCGATACGGCCACGTATTCAGCTTCTGTAGAAGACAGACTCACAATACTTTGTTTATGACTGGCCCATGAAATTTGTACATTTCCATACATAAACACATATCCACTTGTGGATTTATAATCAGAATGATCCCCTGCCCAATCTGAATCACAGTAACATATTAGTTTTGGATTACTATTGGCTGAAATCTTTAATTTACAATCAATGGTACCCTTTAAATACCTTACCATCCTTTTAACTGCAGTCCAATCTGATTTGGTAGGTGAGCTGACCTTTCTGCTCAAAATTCCTACTGCATTTGCTATATCAGCCCTGTATGTGGTAGCTAGATATAAAAGCTTACCTATGGCTGATCTATATTGGATGTTATCTGGTAAAGGTTCTCTTACTGTTTCATCCTTCAGAAAATCAGTGATCATGGGAGTGCTTACAACTTGGGCATCTTGCATACCTAAACTTTCAATAAGCTCATTTATTTTCTGCTTCTGGCTTAGAAGATAAGAACCATCATTTTGTTTCTCAATTTCTATACCAAGATAGTATGACACATTTCCAAGTTCTTTTATCTCAACATTGAGGTTTAAACACTTTACAATGTCCTTGTACTCTTGCTCACTTTTGCTTGCAATGAGCAGATCATCAACAAAAGCTAAAATGTATGCATATTGTCCATTTGTGCACCTAGTGTACAAGCATTTATCTGCTTCACCTTGCTTAAATCCTAAATTTGTCAATATTTCATGCAATTTTTCATTCCAACATTTTGCACTTTGCTTTAATCCATAAAGACCTTTGTTTAATTTACACACTAGCTGTCTTTGTTTTGTATTTATGAAACCTGTTGGCTGTTCCATGTACAAGTCTTCAGTTATATCTCCGTGAAGAAACGCTGTTTTCACATCAATGTGGTTGACTTGCATGCCTTTTGAGACTGCAATGCTCAGAAGTGTTCTGATTGTCGTGTGTTTCACTACAGGTGCAAACACTTCATCAAAATCTTCTCCATATTTTTGAAGATATCCCTTTGCCACTAATCTGGCTTTATACCTTTCCACTTTTCCTTGTGCATTCCTTTTTAACTTGAATACCCATTTGCATCCTATAGCTTTCTTGCCAGGAGGTAATTTTGTAAGAATCCAAGTATTATTTTTATCCAATGCATCAATTTCTTCTTGTGCAGCTTTATGCCATTCAGCAGCTTCTTCTGCTGGCATTTTCTCAATCTCATCCCATGTTAAGGGCTCTTGAGCTTCTGCTGACTTTGTTAGGTAAGACAGTCTTGGGGGTGGAACACCTTTGTTTTCCCTGGATGAGCGTCTGACAACAGGTTGGTCTGACCTTTCTGCATCCTCTAAATCTGAGAGTTCTTCTCCAATTGATTCCCCTTCTCCAACTGTACTGTCTTCTTCAATGATCCTTTCTGTGTCTGCTTCCTCTGCCTGTTCCTCGTTAGATACAGATGAGTTGCTTTCAGACATCTGCCTTGGTATGGCATTTATATACACTGGCATGTCTATTATGGTTCTAGTTTCATATTCTGGATGATAAGGCTCATCTGGGATAATCCAGCCTTTATCAACCCTTTTGTTTTCATCAAAATATGTAACATGTCTTATGCCAACAATGCCAGTTTTCAGATTCAAAATTCTATATCCTTTGTGTCCTGGAGCATAGCCAACTAAAATGCCCCTTTCTGTTGTGGAATCCAGCTTATGCCTTCTTTGCTTTGGTACATGAGCATATGCTGTACTTCCAAATGTTCTTATGTGTGACAGGTTTGGCTTCCTACCATGCCATGTCTCATGTGGTGTGCGCTCAGCGCCTTTAGTTGGCATTCTGTTTTGTAGGTACACTGCTGTGAGAATGGCTTCCCCCCATAGTCTTTTAGGGAGATTGCTATCTGACAGCATACATCTGGTCATTTCCACAAGTGACCTAAATTTTCTCTCTGCAACAGAATTTTGTTCTGGTGTATAAGCTACTGTTGTGATATGCTGAATGCCTTCTTGTTCTAGAAATGTGCGCATGCTTTGTGAAGTGAACTCACCACCATTGTCGGTCTGAAGAACCTTTGGTTTTCTTTCAAATTTATTGCTCACCATGGCTACGTATTTCTTCAGCATGTCTGTGACTTGACTTTTCTCTTTCAGCAAATAGGCCACACAATATCTAGAGAAATCATCCAAGAATATTAGCACAAATCTGTTATTTCCCAATGATGGGATATTAAACGGTCCACATAAGTCACTGTGTATTAAGTCCAGCACTTTATTACTCCTATTTCCTGTGTATGCAGGAAATGAGGGTCTCACACCTTTTTGAGTAACACAGTCTATGCATTTCTCCATTTTACCAGCATCTGCACTTATCTGAATGCCGGTGGCCAGTTGCTTACTGTAAAGATCCTGGATCACCTTAGAATCACGATGTCCCAGGCGGCGGCGCCAGATTTCCAGACTACATTTACCATCATTCTTCCTTACTTGCGCCAGATGTGAGGCTTCACCTGAAATGCTCAGTTTATAAACATCATTATGCATAAAAGCTTCAGCATACACTTCATCATTTTTAGAGATTGTGCACTTACTGTTTTCAAAATGAATCACAAATCCCTTCTTATCTAATGTAGATACACTAAGCATATTACAAACTGCTTGGGGAATATACAAGACATCACTTACAGGAATTTCTTTAACTTCATTAGACACTTTGCATTTTAAGAATCCAATACCTTTTGCTTGGATCTTAGCAGTCCCTGCGTTTGCAGTTTTAAGAATACCTTCTTCTGGACACATTTCCTGAAAGAAATCTTTACAATTGGTTAAATGGCATGTGCTCCCCGAATCCAAAATCCAAGTACTTTCATTTGAATTATTATTTACCATAGTCAAAGATTTTTCTGCCATTAGAAAGCCCTTGTGTTTATCTTTGTCCTTCATACATTTCCTGGTTTGAAAATTCTTTAGTTCCATTGGCTTAGGTGAGCTAGAGGGAGTGTTTTGTGTTTCCTTACACCATTTAGATACATGTCCCTCCTTTCCACATGAGTAGCAAATCAGCTTGCCCTTGGGTGGAGTTTTCCCATAGCTCCGCCTTCCTCTGTTCTTTGCCAAGAAATTTGTTTCATTTCTCTCTGACTTGCTTTGAGAACACATCTCCTCAGAATCATTTATTATGCATTCCTGCCTTAGTTTTGATGTTGCCTGTTCAAAAGATTGCCCTTCAATGGCCTCATTTACAGACCTAAAAACATCAAACTTCTTTGATAGTGAGGTAAAAAGAAATGCTCTTTTCAATGCATCACACATGGGAATTCCAGAAAGTTCTAGCTTTTGAAATGAAGACATAAGATACATAATGTGATCATTACATTTACTTTTATCCCTTAATTTGGTTTCATTCAACTCTGCTAACCAAATTGGTTGCTGCTTTGCATATGTAGTTGCATACATAGTTCTCAGTTTATATAAAATGTCCTTTGGTGTATCTTTTCCCTCCACTAATATGGCTTGTTTCTCTGAGAGAGCTTCCAAAAGCATGCACTTCACATAATAGTTTGCATTGTCCCATTCAGCCATATTTTCAGCTGTTCTGTCTTGATCTAAGCATATATTTAATCTTTTTGCTCGAAGGAGACATATGAATCTTAGTTCCCACTGCCGATAATTAAACTCAGTTAATTTAGGCACCTTGAGAGAATAGAAAAATGGTGAATTTCTTCCCTCAGCCATTTTCTTAGCCTTCTGTCTGCTGTGTGGGGGGAGAGAGAGACAGACTGAATCTTTCCTTTAAAACTTAAGAGAAAAATGTGGCCTTTTTTTCTGCCTGGTAATATTTCTCTTCTTTTTCAATTCCTGGGCCCATAACCCTTTTTGTTGGATTATTTGTAGTAAATAATTAGCAGATTTTAGTACACACAGCTTCAGCTTTAGAAATGTTAATTTCTTTCTTCATCTCTCTCTCATTCACCCCTGAATAATTCACTGCTGAGTCACTTTAAAGTTGAAGTAACAAAACATCTGTTTACTCACAGTTTGTAGTTAGATTATAATCAGACAGGCTTATATATACATATTACTATACATTTGTATTATCAGCTCCTTCCATGTGCTTAGATGGTAATGGATGCTCACACCATAGTAGATCCTCTCAGGTTAGGAGAGATCATGAGCTCCATGTGCTCCATGTGCTGCATCTGCTGTGTCTATCCCCCACAGGAAGTTGCATAGCTGTGTGACCTCTCTAAGTAATTCACATCAGAGGTCACAGAGTAATCACAGAGAAATAATAGGTGACAGGCAATGCATGTAAAATACAATTACATTCCAACACCATGTACCGTACAATTCTGAGTGACAACCTCCTTCCCTCCGCCAGGGCCTTAAAAATGGGTCGTGGCTGGGTCTTCCAGCACGACAATGACCCAAAACATACAGCCAAGGCAACAAAGGAGTGGCTCAGGAAGAAGCACATTAGGGTCATGGAGTGGCCTAGCCAGTCACCAGACCTTAATCCCATTGAAAACTTATGGAGGGAGCTGAAGCTGCGAGTTGCCAAGCGACAGCCCAGAACTCTTAATGATTTAGAGATGATCTGCAAAGAGGAGTGGACCAAAATTCCTCCTGACATGTGTGCAAACCTCATCATCAACTACAGAAGACGTCTGACCGCTGTGCTTGCCAACAAGGGTTTTGCCACCAAGTATTAGGTCTTGTTTGCCAGAGGGATTAAATACTTATTTCCCTCTGCAGAATGCAAATAAATTCATATACTTTCCACAATGTGATTTTCCGGATTTAATTTGTGATGTGCTATCTCTCACTGTTACCAATAACCTACCCTTCAATTATGGGCTGCTCATGTCTTTGTCAGTGGGCAAACTTACAAAATCAGCAAGGGATCAAATACTTATTTCCCCCACTGTATATGGAGTTCCTCCCGCCTTCCCTCACTTTCTATGATTGTCTATATGCACTCACTCCTTTTGTCTCTTTCCACTATATATTTATGTAATTGTAAGCCACCTAGATGGTATTCCCAACTGGCAGACTAGTAAATCCTAATAAACTTGAAACTTGTCAAAATACCACTTAAAAGCACATCACTATGTCCTTCAGGCGGCCATCTGAGGCAGAGCACACGGCTGTGTGTGCCCTCTCTAGCTCAACTGCAGATGCAGCTTCAGTAAGGCCAATTGATGGCACAAGGTCTGGATCACCACTCCCACATTTTCTTGAATACTGCTCTCTGGGACACCGCGGAAATTCAAGTTGTTCCAGCTTTCTCTATTTTCTTTTTTTTTTTATTTATACTTTATTCAAATTTACATTTATGCAATACAACATAAATCAATCAAGATAAAAATAAAGGAAATTCAATTCAAAGCGGAAATTTTCCAACATTATATTGACCACAAATTATGATCCAAGATCTAGGAAAATAACTAAAATCAAAAAAACAATCAGTTTAAGTGAACAGAGATGACGGAAAATCGCAACCGAATAGCGCCTAATACAATGCCTATTACAACATTATTCTTTAGAGGTAATAAATTCTTGTAGTTTTTCTGGGTCAAAGAAAATATATGATATAGAATCAATAGTGATAAGACATTTACAGCGAAACCTCAATTGAAAGGTTCCACCTAAGCGGAGAACTCTTTCTTTTAGTAACAGGAAAACCTCTCTTCTTCTCTGGGTATCCTTGGAAAAGTCTGGAAAAATCTGTATTTTTGACCCAAGAAAGGTGGAGTTCATATGGTGAAAATAAAGTCTCAAGATGTTATTACGATCTGTTTGCAGAGCAAATGTAGCAAGCAGTGTGGTTCTCTCAGTTATGACCTCCATAGAACTTTCTAGGAAGTCAGTTAAATTTGTAGCAGCTTGAAGATTTTGAGGAATATCACCCGTTCTTGCACCAGAAATATATTGTACTCTAATAATAGGAGGGAATCCCTCAGAGGGGACACCCAATATCTCATGCACATATTTCCTCAACATTTCCAGTGCTGGGATGAGTGGAGATTTGGGAAAGTTAAGAAAACGTAAATTATTTATGCGAATTTGGTTTTCAGGGAAATCTATTTTACGCTGCTGAAAGTTGAAACTTTTCATCAGCATTTCTGTTGAAGATTTCACTACTTTAAAGTCATTGTCCAAAACATTCATTTTAATTGTATGCTCTGCAACTTTAAGAGAAATATCTTTTTGAGTTTGCTTTACCTCTGCCAGTTCTCCCGTTAGGATTCGGGCAATCTGTTGTACGTTGGAATTTAGGCCTTGTATCGCTTCCCATAAAACTTCTAGGGTGATAGCTGTAGGTCTTTTCAAATCTCCCAGCACGACAGAGGACACGCTCAGATTCACTGCAGGCAGTACGCTCGCCTGCATCGGTGGTCCTTCTGGCATTGAGGAAGCAGTGGGGTCTCCGCAAACAAGCGCAGGGGACCGACTTCCAGATACCTCGCTCCGTTCCACCGCTGAATCCTGCTTCTCTCCTAGCCTTGGGGGTACAGCCATTGGGGGGAGTGCTCAACGAGGCTCCCTCGGCGCTCAGATCAGTAAGATTATCCGGACCACCCGTAGCGAAACCGCCAGCTCCCGTCGTCAGCAATCCCACTTCTGCCAGAGTCATCTGCCGCAACGGAGCTGGTTCCACCCTGCGCGCGGAGACAAGTGCACTGGGTTTACCCTTTCGCTTCCCCATAGCGGTAAGCGAATCTCCGTGTGCAAGTTTCAATGGAGAAAGGAGAGAGCTCGGCGCACGTCCGTTCAACTAGACGCCATCTTGGATCTCCCTTTCTCTATTTTCTACATCATCCAGTTTGTACTGTACATCTTCATAGCTTGACTTCAATGTTGAATATTTGGCTTGAAGATCCAAACCGCTTCACCTTACACTTCAAACTGGGCCTCCATATCCTCAAATCTTGACCTGAGGTCTCTCGTATCTCTAAGGAGGGTGTAAATACGGGTTGCCAATTCTCCTTTGCGCTCTGACCTCAGGCCCTGGAAACAGCGTTTTACATCCTGACTGAGGCTCCTCAAATTAACCTGCTCCAAATCTCTGTTATCTTCAGAGTTGCTGGGTAAGTTGCTGCTCTGGGCTTCTGTTTGGGAGTTATGCCACAAAGTCTGTCGCTGAGCACCATCATGACCAGTCCGCTAGAACTGTCTCAATGCTTCTTTAAAATCTACTGGTTTAGATTTTTGGGCATTATAGAGGATTAATGACACCAGATGTAGATGGAAGGTGCTTTATTTTCCCCTAATGACAAGCGATTTTAACTTTTTTAGGGAGAGGAGTCAGGAGCCCAAAATCAGGCATCCAAACAGGAAGCTGACGTCACTTCCTCTCACTCAGCAGTGTTTAAAAATGTTTTATTTTGTGATTGTATTTTTTGTCTAGCTGACAAATGTATGTATTATTTGAAGAAATTATGCATATCAAAATTGTGTGCCACCTAGATTTGTAGATAGATGGGAATTTTATAAATAGGTATAGCTGAAGTTACCTGTTCTTCCTCTTCACTGCCTGTTCCAGCTAAACTTGAAGAGCTAAGATGCTGGTAAGAGTCAGAGAGCTGTGGAATGAAATGAGGAAACAATTCAGTAACAGAATGGACAACAAACATGTACAGAATCATCACCACTCAAAATAATGTAGACTATTCCCAGAGTGATATAGACAACTTTAAAATATATCATTTAAGAGATGCAAGAATAGAATGATAATTTAGATAATCTTAAAAAAATTGCAAGTTCTTATAATTTTAGAAGGATTGAAAAAATGTGTTCAGATATATACACTTTTAAGTCAGCATAAATTGTTATGAAAGTGGTCCTGGGATGGTCCCCATTTGGGTCTTCCAGGTCTGCCGAAGAGGCAGCATTCCCAGCTACTTGGTAGGAGGAAGTCACAGTCATTGGACAATGTTGAGACCTACAGGCTGAACTAAAGAACCATGATTGCAGGGTTCCGGAAGGAGCACTAATGAATTGTCCATGGCCCTTGAACACAAAGTAAGATGGGAGACAATATAAAACAGGGACAGAATGTCAGGGAAACTGCAAATGAGGGCTCATAGTGCCAGATTCAAGCTCTAGTTCCAACCAAGTTATAAACCAAAAAGAACAGGTTAAAATTGCTGGATAAAATGTATAGTTGTGAAGAGAGATTTATAGTTAGCACCACTGCAAATAGGTAGTTTTAAATATTCACATATGTAATAAAATAAACAAGACATTAGATTCTTATTAAGGAATATATCACAATTCCCATGCCATCCCTTCTGAAGGCTTAGAAAGCTGCCTTTAAGAACTAACACTGATTGGGTGTCCCACATGGGAAACGTACTGTGCCATAGGTGTGCTGATGTTAGAATCACAACTAATGGAACACTGACTCATTTCATTTGGAGGGCCTATTTGGTCTCATCTACATATTGTTTATGGGATACTTCTTGACCATATGATATTTTTCTTTTTAATACTTAAGAATGTTTATTACATTTTGAAACACATGTGCAAACATCATTATTTGACAACTCATAAAATATATTTTCACAGCCATTTTGATTTTAATTCTTCTAGCCTTTTTGCCTCCCCCTTTCTGAATGTCCATAGGTTATCAATAGAAATCAAACAAAATAAAACATGGAAAAGAAAATAAGATGATACCTTTTTTATTGGACATAACTTAATACATTTCTTGATTAGCTTTCGAAGGTTGCCCTTCTTCGTCAGATCAGAAATAAGCAAATGTGCTAGTTGACAGTGTATATAAGTGAAAACATTCAAGCATTACTATGACAGTCTGACAGGGTGGGAGGATGGGGGTGGGTAGGTAGGAGGTATGCATGGGGACATCAAAGCATATCATTGATATTCTAACAGGATGGGTGTGGGTAGGTGAGGGGAGGGTGATCAACAGAGACATACAGCTTTATGGTTTATAATGGGCTAGGAACCCCAGATCCTCGTTAAGTCCTTTCTGTTGGGTGTTAAAATATTCAATCATTCTGACTTCAAAGGTCTTACGTTCTTGTATGGTTTTAAAGTTACCTTTCAGTATTTTCACTGTGAAATCACTGGTACAGTGTCCTGGTTCTGTGAAGTGCTGTCCCACCAGGGTGGGGGCCCTACTGGCTGTATTGTTCATGTGATGTCTATGTAAATTGAATCTTGTCTTAAGCATCTGGCCTGTTTCTCCAATATAGCATCCTTCGTTACATTTTTTACACTGAATGATATATAATTCAATATATCCGTATAATTGTCCATATAATTCATATATGTCCATATAATTCAATATTTGACATTTCATCAGAGGAACCCCATTGTTTTTTTCAGTGTGCCTATTCTTGCCTCCATTATGACCAAAATGTCTTCACCCTTCTCCCCCCTCCACATTATCCCCCCCTAGATCCTGTAGCCACCTTGACGTTACCACTCTGCTGTTCCATCCTCTATCACTTGGTCTCATCTCACTTCCCTTTATGCTTATCTGTGAGTTTGTTTAATGCTCCTAACACAATCAATCTCTCTTTCCAATCTTGAAGTGTAGGACCTTCTCGCTATTTATTAAAAAAATATTTATTCCGCCAATCTATCACCTTTGGCAGATTACAATAAAACAAGCATAAAGCATAAAACAAAATCTATGACACACAAAAATAAGCAATAACTGAACATATTAATAACATCCAAACACATTTAAAACACAAAAGTAAACATTTTGCTACAATTTCACAACACGCTATTGCAAGAACCTTTCTCAAAAGCCTCGTCTTCCATTTTATCCCTCCCCCTATTTTTAATAAGCCTACAAGACATATTTTTGGCATCACTTTGGTTCATAACTGCAACATTTTGGGGCAAGTCCACAAAATAAGCATAAATGTACCTCTCTCCCCAGAGCCCTGTTAGATATTGCACATTGCTAGATCTGAAAGTGCTTTTATGGGTTTGTTATTTGCTTATCTTGCATTAGAGAATGACACGGGGACAAAGTTTGTCCCCATCCCATTCCCGCAGGCCCTGTCTTCATCCCCACCCCGTCCCCGTGGGCTCTGTCCTCATCTACAGAAGCCTTGAACACATGATTTTATATTAAATCATTTTATTAAAAGTATAAAAAGGAACAATATGCTGTGCAACTGTTGTGTATAAATTACAAATAGAAAACAATAACAACAATGAGCAGCTACAATAACCCTCTCACCACCACCCTCTACCCTTTCAACTAGAAAATGACACAGGGACAAAGTTTGTCCCCGTCCCTGTGGCTCTGTCCCCATCCTCGACGTCTCTTTGCCACACTGAACTCTCTCCTCAAAGTGCCTTCACCTCCAACTCCCCCTTCACTTTGCCCCCAGACTCTGGCTGAGTACTTTCATGATAAGGTTCACAAGATTAAACTTGAATTCTCAACCAGGTCACCTCCACCTCTCCTTCCCTTAGTCCATTCTCTCAACCCTCCAACTCCTGCCTCCTTTTCTTCCTTTTCTGAAATCACTGAAGAGAAAACTACACATCTTCTTTCCTCCTCAAAACTAACTACCTGTTCCTCTGATCCTATTCCCACCCATCTACTTAAAACTCTCTCTCCTACCATCACCCCTTTTACCTGTCATATCCTCAATCTTTCACTTTCCATTGCGACTGTTCCTGATGCCTTCAAACATGCCGTAGTCACACCACTCCTTAAAAAACCTTCATTGGACCCTACCTGTCCTTCCAAATATTGCCCCATCTCCCTCCTCCCTTTCCTATCCAAGATACTTGAACGTGCTATTCACCGCCATTGCCTTGACTTTCTTTCATCTCAAGCTATTCTTGATCTACATCAATCTGGCTTTCGCCCCCTTCATTCAACTGAAACAGCGCTTGCTAAAGTCTCCAATGATCTGTTCCTGGCCAGATCCAAAGGTCTCTATTATAGCCTCATCCTTCTCGATCTTATCTGCTGCTTCTGACACTGTTGATCACAGCCTCCTTGATACGCTGTCCTCACTTGGATTTCAGGGCTCTATTCTTTCCTGGTTTCCTTCTTATCTCTCCCAGCATACCTTTAGTGTATACTCTAGTGGATCCTCCTCTACTTCTATTCCACTGTCAGTTGGTGTACCTCAGGGATCTGTCCTGGGACCTCTTCTTTTCTCCATCTATACTTCTTCCCTTGGTACTCTGATCTCATCCCATGGTTTTCAGTATCATCTTTACACTGATGACTCCCAGATCTACCTCTCCACACCAGAAATCTCAGCCGAAATCCAGGCCAAAGTATCAGCCTGCCTGTCTGACATTGCTACCTGGACGTCTCAGCGCCATTTGAAACTAAACATGACCAAGACTGAGCTTCTTATCTTTCCCCCTAAACCAACCTCTCTTCTTCCCCCATTCTCTGTTTCTGTGGATAACACTCTCATCCTTCCTGTCTCATCAGCTCGTAGCCTTGGGGTCATCTTCGACTCCTCCCTCTCCTTCTCTGCACATATTCAGCAGACTGCTAAAACCTGTCATTTCTCTCTATTTTTTTCTTTGTTACATTTGTACCCCGCGCTTTCCCACTCATGGCAGGCTCAATGCGGCGGGCAATGGAGGGTTAAGTGACTTGCCCAGAGTCACAAGGAGCTGCCTGTGCCGGGAATCGAACTCAGTTCCCCAGGACCAAAGTCACCAATTTTATCACCAATTTTATCAATTATTTTCACCAAAATTCGCCCTTTCCTTTCTGAGCACACTACCAGAACCATCATCCACACTCTTATCACCTCTCATATTTCAACTTGCTTCTCACAGGTCTCCCACTTAGCCATCTCTCTCCTCTTCAACCTGTTCAAAATTCTGCTACACGACTAATATTCCACCAGTGTCGTTATGCTCATATTAGCCCTCTCCTCAAGTCACTTCACTGGCTTCCTATCCATTTCCGCATACAATTCAAACTCCTCTTATTGACCTATGTGCATTCACTCTGCAGCTCCTCAGTACCTCTCCACTCTCATCTCTCCCTACATTCCTCCTCAGGAACTCCGTTCACTGGGTAAATCTTTCTTATCTGCACCCTTCTCCTCCACCGCTAACTCCAGACTCCGTTCCTTTTATCTTGCTGCACCATATGCCTGGAATAGACTTCCTGAGCCGGTACGTCAAGCTCCATCTCTGGCCGTCTTCAAATCTAAGCTAAAAGCCCACCTTTTTGATGCTGCTTTTAACTCCTAACCCTTATTCACTTGTTCAGAACCCTTATTTTATCATCCCAAGTAAATTGCACCACAAAGAAAACGTTTTACTCAATGTGGAAACTTAAGCGTATAAAACCTCTTTCCTCAAGATGTTTTCCGCAACCTAATACAATCAGTGGTACTAAGCCATTTAGATTACTGCAACAGCATCTATGCAGGCTGCAAAGAACAACTAATCAAGAAACTTCAGACCGCACAGAATACAGCAGCGAGACTGATCTTTGGAAAATCTAAATTCGAATCTGCCAAGCCCCTTCGAAAAAAATTACATTGGCTTCCCATCAAGTAACGTATTGCCTTTAAAGTTTGCACCTTGATTCATACGATCATTTATGGTGAAGTTCCTAGATACATGTTAAATCTAATAGATCTCCCACCCAGAAATAGTTCCAGTCTTTCTCGATCCAATTTAATTTTACATTATTCAGATTGCAAAGGCCTCAAATACAAATCTACCTACGCATCAAGCTTCTCCTTCATAGGAACTCAGCTATGGAATGCACTGCCTAAACTCCTAAAATCAACTTAGAATCATCTAAACTTCACGAAATTATTGAAGACCACTCTGTTCAAGAAGGCATACCATCCAGATGTTACTTAGTTTATTTCTTATCTGTTCAGCAAAATTTATGGACCCTAATGTTTTTCCATTATCTTTTATTATCTTTGTTGTTTTAGACGGTACGTTTACGATTAATTTTTTACTATGACATTGTTTAATGATATTATACTGAATTGTAGCCTACCCAAGTTATTGTGTAAGCCACATTGAGCCTGCAACTAGTGGGAAAATGTGGGGTATAAATGTGTTAAATAAAGAAATAAATCCTCACTTTAATATTCCCTTAGCTCTTGTTTGTCTGTCCTAATTAGATTGTAAGCTCTGTCGAGCAGGGACTGTCTCTTCATGTTCAAGTGTACAGCGCTGCGTACGTCTAGTAGCACTATAGAAATGATTAGTAGTAGTAGTAGTAGTAGTAGTAGTATCTCTGGCATCCTTATATATATTTTTACTAAAATCTCCAAATTCAGCAGTGGTAGGTTCCATATTAACAGTTGTCATCCAGAAAAAGATCTTGGAATCTTTGTAGGCAATACATTAAAATCCTCAGCTCAATGTGGGTTGCCCCAGTCATAAAACTAAATAGAATGAAAGAATGGATGGCAAAGAGGAGATATGATAGAAACTATAAAATCAAAAGTGGGGTGAAATGGGTAAATAGGGAACAGTGGTAGCACTTTACAAACAAATTGGATAAAGTATTTTCTCACTCAAAATGCAATTAAGATGTGGAATTTGTTGCCAAAAGATGTCATCAGGCAGTTAGCACAGCTGTTTATGAAGAGTGTAGACAGGCTTTGGGAGGCAAATTACATAAATCATTATTAACAGTTTACAGTTTATAAAAAAACTTGATATACCGCTAAAACAACAGTGTCAGAAATCAGAAAGGAGCACCATAATAGACAGAGAAGTATCAATCATTATAAGAGGAGGAAGAAGAAAGGGAAAAAGGGGAATAATCAGGGGTCAAGGTCAAGCTGCCTGGTTCTTGCAGTCCCAGGTCATAGCTCGCTGGTTAGTATGTCCAAAAGGCCATATGAAAAAAATGAGTCTGTGAGATTTGGGAAAGCTTCCACTTATTTTGTGTATGAGCAGGAAGGCAAAATATATACTATTTGTGATTCTGCTGAGTACTTGTGAACTGGACTGGTTGTTTTGTCTAAGATATTACTGGACTCAATGGATCTTTGTTTTAGCTCAGGGATTCTCAACCCAGTCCTCAGGACACACCTAGCCAGTGGGATTTTCAGGATAACCACAATGAATATGAATGAGATCATTTGAATGCACTAACTCCACTGTATTTATTTATTTGGATTTTGCTCACTCCTTTTTCAGTAGTAGCTCAAGGTAAGTTACATTCAGGTACACTGAGTATTTCTCCTTGCAGGGCTAACAATCTAATTTTGTACCTGAGGCAAAAGAAAGCTAAGTGACTTGCCTAAGACCACAAGGAGCAGCAGTGAGATTTGAACCGCGGCCACCTCTGGATGTCAAGAAGGGTGCTCTAACCACTAGGCCACTCCTATGTATCTCATGCATATTCATTATGGGTATCCTGAAAATCTGACTGGGTAGGTATATCCAGAGGATTGGGTTCAGAATCTGATCCTTGATCTAGTCTAATGTTCATTATTTTGCTTTCTTATGGGCGATTTGTTCATACACAGTATCTTCAATAAAATCTTTTTGTTGTGATATTGATCTGCTGGCTTTCTTTCCCATATTGGATTTTGCAGATCGTTTGCCTTGTTGTTTTTTGGCTTGCTCAGGTCATGCCAGGGACTTAGCTCCTAATCTTGAACTTACTCCAGAAACAAGGGTCTTTAACGACTTAGAACTTGTGTAAAGCAGTGGTTCAAACCTATCCTGAGGGACCACCAGCCAAGTCAGGTTTTCAGATACAACTAATGAAAATGCAGGGGAGAGGTTTGTATATAATGGCGGTAGTTGGTTAGTAAATGACTGACATGAGGACAGGGTTGCAAGCTGGCTGGGATAGGGGCATGGAAAAGGATGGCTGTGTGTGTGTAGGAGCCAGGCAGAAAGGACTGAAGATGAAAAAAGTGAGGCTAGAGAGGTGGTGGTGATATGAGGGGTCACTGACACCTCTCTCCCTCCATCACCCAATCCAGATTTTAACTTGATCCTCCTCATAAGGAGCCCATTCTTGCTGTATGAGCCATGACATCTGCTTGGCTCATACCACAAGACTGGCCCCAGGATAGTGGTTGAAAAGCAAAAGTTGGCTCAGAGCGCATCACCCTTGAGCTGACCCTGGTCCCAGAGGAAAGAAATGTTGGTTCATGTTCCAGTCTGAACTGTGACCTCTAGTAGTGAATGGAAGTTGGCAGTTAAATACAGTTTTGTACAAAGGTTTAAGCACCCCTAGTCAAACTGTAAGTTTTCATGAATCCACAAGTGAACGGAAGTTGACACAATCTTTACATGGTTCACAATGAGGTTGATATTCGAAAGGGTTAAACTCTGCGGAGCTGGCAATGTCTAGATATTCAGCAGCACATAACTGTATAGAGCCGCTCAATATCCCCTCTGACCATCAAAGCACTAACCAGCTAGGTTACTATAGAACTTTGTAAGTCTAAGTGCTTTGAAAATATGCCTCGGTGTGTTTGTATACAATAGGCTGGTAAAACTATTCCCAGCAGTGTACAAATGGTCTTGCACAAATTTACATCCACTCTAATGCGACAAAACCCATTCAATTCCTATGGGCTTTGTCGCATTTGCTGTGCGGGAATCACTACCGTGACTTAGGTAAAGGAGCCCTATGTTTGCTCTTGTCAATAATGTACTTGTATTCACCCACACAATTCTATAATAGCCATTTCCCACAAGCGTATAACACACTTTACATATAAAAAAGCTTTATAAAAGTTATCTTTGTATCATTTGACTGCTGCTCATTGACTACTGCTCTAAAATGGACTATAGCATGGTCAACTCAATAGTCAACAGCTCAGCTTTGAATGTTACTATGACAACCAACTCTTCACATTCAGTACAATTACAGCTCTTTCCTGTTCATCTTAAGCCTACAATCCTTCTGCTAAATATTTCCTTTTTAATATTAAAAAAAGAAAAAAATATATATATATTTTGTAGTAGTCATTCTAAACCAATTTTCCTAAATACAGCCCCTGACACTCTCAAGTACTACATTCCTGAGGTGCATACATTTGCCATAACAACCTGGTTAATTTGCATGTTTGGTTACCATCCAAAGCCAGGACTATTGGTTCTCAAAGGCTGGATTTAGAAACCACACTTCTAAACCAACCTAGAGATAGGTATACTGAGAAATATTTACCTTTGATGTGGTATTGCAACTCATTGTTTCATGCAGTAATGATATTTCTAGAGGACTCCTGGGTAATCCATCATCCTCCGAGCTGGTGCCAGCATCATCCATCCGCTTGGCAGGGATTACAAATGAAGCAGGAGAAACTAATTTTATCTTGTGCTGAATTTTTAACTGCGGTGTAAAAGGAAAGTAAGATCATGATCTTATTATGTAGTCAGGCCAGAACAATTTTAAAAAGCCTTTTATTTTAACAGCAAGGTCTAGTTTAATATATGATGCACTGAACAGCATAGATCTCTTCTTGTTCTTTCTGGAAATCACGTTTCATACAAGAACAAGCATCATCTTTTGTGGCAATCTGTTTATTAGAAATGGAAATGTGCACAAACAAAACAGTTTTGGTTTGTTTTCCATATACAAGAAACCCACAGACAAATGCAGCTACCTCCACAACTCCAGCTTCCACCCTACACATACAAAAAGATCCATTATTTACAGCCAAGCCACAAGATACCACCGTATCTGCTCTGACCCAGGGGACAGAGACAGACAGCTTGAAACCCTGACTGCATCCTTCAAACAGAAAGGCTACAACCCCAAAATAATCTCCAAGAATATTGCCTCCTCCCTCAAAACACCCAGGGAAAATCTGCTACAGTACAAAGAAAAAAAAGCCACAGACAGAATCTCCTTTATAGTGACATACAACCCAGAGCTGGAAAAATTAAGAAAAATCATAAAAGATCTGCAGCCTCTACCCCAGGAGGATGAATTACTAAAAGAGATATTCCCATCCCCACCAGTGCTGGCCTTCCGACAGCCACCCAACTTAAAACACAAGTTAATTAGAAGTAAGCTCCCAACACAGACTCAGACTGAAGGATGAGATGTAGAAGAGACCCCTCATTCTGTATGGGAAAATAGTGCAATCTCAACGGATCTTCGGAGGATAACCTTAGAAGAAGCGGGGAACCAGATCTGCCTCGGCCAGTAATGCACAGTTAGGTCTTGCTTGAGTTTCAGCAAAGTCTTCTCTACGAGAGGTATTAGAGGATACACATACAGAATACCCTCTCCCCAATGTAGGAGAATGGCATCTGACACTAGTATGCTATGTGATCTGAGCCTGGAGCAAAACTGGGGGACCTTGTTGTTGAGTGGCAAAACATCCACCGAGGGAGTACCCCACTCTCAGATGATCTTGTGGGCTACACCCATATTGAGAGACCACTTGTGCAGTTACAAAACCCTGCTCAGTCTGTTTGCCAGACAGTTGTCCTTTCCTGGGAGGTATGTGGCTCAGCGGTCCATCCCGTAAAGGAGGGGCCCACTGCCACCTGACACAAAGGGCAAGATCCTGTACCCCTGTTTATATAAAACATTAAAACCTGGTTGTCTATTTGGATGAGAATAATTTGGAAACAACAACGGGAGGAAGACACCTCTCTTTATGCTCGTGGAAAGGCATGGGGATTGGGGGCTCATGGACGCATCCAGGAGTTCTGGCATTCTCATTTGTGATGGGGAAGTAGCACAGGATGTTGTGGTCTCCATAAGCTTGCTGTGTTCTAGAAGAAGAGATAAATCAACATCTAGATGGCCTTGCTTTGTATCAGAAGGGTTTGCCAAAAAGAAGTACCACCACAGTGACTCTTTGATGGAGGGCTGGCATGCTCACCCTTTCCCCACCACCACCCTATCCCATTGCCATTAATTTTCTCACAACTACGTGTTTGAGAAAATTGTATAAGGAGAAGCAAGCTTAGATGCTCATTATACCTCTTATTTAAATAATTAGCATGTACTTAATTTGCTTAAGGCAACAGCAAACGTCTGGCATCACAATTCAGGCAGTCACCTTATACCCCCCTGTGGCTATGGAGACACAAGAACAGGTTTGGATACAATTCATCTGTCATACATTGTACATTCTCACGAGATTAAACTGCTACGCCAAAAGCATTCACATTAAACAAAATTAAAACTACATATTCATAAACTGAGTATGAAGAGAGATTGATTGTATATTTATTTAAACCATTTATATTCCACCCTTCGGATTTCAAGAAAACATAACATAAGAAATATCAATAGTTGAGACAGATACACCATACACAAACAACCCCTAGTCCTCCCAAACCACCCTAAAATATTCCTCTTCCCTGTTCTAGTCCCCAGACCCAAACATCTATAGCAGCAGCACAAACAGCTCTCATACTGGAAAATGCTAACTCACATAAATAGGTTTTTAATTTCTTCTTAAAATACAAGTCTTTCTCACTCTTCTGTTCCAATGGCAGGGACTTCCATAAACTAAGGCCAACCGCTAAAAACATCCCTTTTCTGGTGCTAGACAGCCTAGCCATCTTCAGCAACAGAACTGCAAACAAACTCTGGGTCCTAGACCAAGGCATATGAAGCGATTAAGAAGTCAATAGATAGATCAGAGAGCTGCAACAGACCCTTATTATTATTATTAACATTTGTATAGCGCTACCAGACGCACGCAGCGCTGAACACCTGACACAGAGAGACAGTCCCTGCTCGATAGAGCTTAAAATCTAAAAATACAGACAGACAAGACAATTAAGGGCGAGGAAAGTACTGGGTGAGAAGGAACAAGGATAGGGGAATTGAGTAGTGGTTAGGAGCCAAAAGCAGTGGTGAAAAGGTGGGTTTTCAGCATAGATTTGAAAACAGGTAGAGATGGAGCTAGGCGTACAGGCTCAGGAAGTCCATTCCAGGCATAAGGTACCACGAGGGAAAAGGAACGAAGCCTGGAATTAGCAGTGGAGGAGAAGGGGGACGACAAGAGAGATTTGTCCAGTGAGCGGAGATTACGGGGAGGAATGTAGGGAGAGATAAGAGTGGAGAGGTAATGGGGGGCTGCAGAATGGATGCATTTAAAGGTCAGTAAGAGAAGTTTGAACTGTACACAGAGGGTTTGGATAAGGGTTCTGGTAGCGTATTCATAGAGGAAGGGGCGAATGTTGCTAATGTTGTAGACAAAGAAGCGACAGGTTTTGGCACTCTGCTGGATGTTAGCGGAAAAGGAGAGGAAGGAATCAAAGATGACTCCTACGTTGCGAGCAGATGAGACAGGGAGGATGAGGGTGCCATCTACTGAAATAGAGAATGGGGGGAGGGGCGAGGTGGGCTTGGGGGGAAAGACAATAAGCTCAGTTTTGGCCATGTTCAGTTTCAGGTGGCAGTGTGACATCCAGGCAGCTATGTTGGTCAAGCAGGCTGAAACTTTGGCCTGGGTTTCAGCAGTAATGTCAGGTGTGGAGAGGTAGAGCTGAGTGTCGTTGACATAAAGATGGTACTGGAAACCGTGAGATGAGATCAGAGAGCCCAGGGTAGAAGTGTAAATGGAAAAAAGAAGGGGGCCAAGGACAGATCCCTGAGGAACTCCAACTGAGAGTGGGACAGGGGTGGAGGATGATCCACCAGAATATATTCTGAAGGTACGGTGGGAGAGATAAGAGGAGAACCAGGAAAGAACAGAGCCGTGAAATCCAAACGAGGACAGTGTGGCAAGAAGAAGACTATGATTGACAGTGTCAAAAGCAGCGGATAGATCGAACAGGATAAGGATGGAGTAATGGCCTTTGGATTTGGCAAGGAATAAATCATTACAGACTTTAGTGAGCGCTGTTTCAGTCAAATGTAGAGGGCGAAAGACGGATTGAAGCGGATCAAGGATGGCATGAGAGGAGAGAAAATCAGGGCAGCGGCTAAAAACTAACAGTACAGCCATTATTCAGAAATGTTACACTTTATTTGAGTACCTGCAAGGCTCTAATGTTTTCTGAAACATTTTCCTGAGAAAACACTCGTACTGGACATGATGGCTCCTGCACAGGCTCAGGAATGAAGATGCTGTCATGTGACAGAGCTCTGTTTCCCAAAATGCCTCTGGGGGACCTAGAGTAAGAAAAATTTGTTAATCCCAAACTTTATCAGAATGCTATTAGAATGTTTATTTTGCAAAGTTACTTTCTGCATTGTTTAACTTCACACATTTTGATGTTCTGCATTTTATAACACTGAAATAATCAGTTCAACAGATTTACTGCTTGGAAACTACACTGAAAATATGAACCCCAGGAGAGAAATACTATACAAGAACCAAAAACAAAATCAATCCTGCAAAAAATATATATGTAACAACTGCAACTTGGCAGATACCATGGGACATGCAGTGAATGCAATATGAACATTTTTCAAAGAATGTATGAAAGGTAATAAGGAACGTTCAGTATAGGCTGTAACCAACAGCCGAGCTTGATTTTAGTGAGAAAACGCTGATAAATTTGGCTCACTTAAAAATGCCCTATACATCACAAAACTCCTCAGTATTCCCTTCACCAAACTTTTTTAATCAGTATTTTCTAAATTTGATATATCATTAGTGTTTCTTTGAACCAACAAGTTTTCAATGTAACTGACAAGTGCAGAGAAATACAACGTATCCATGTGCTAAAGAATACGAATGTCATTCAATTCAAGAGTGAATCCCAAAGATCCATAAAGTAAGCTATATAGCACTAGTCTTTCAAAAAGCAGTAAAGGCGTAACTTATCTTAAATTTCTGTGTTCTTCCATTAATTGCTTGCAAAATGTCTAACAGAGCACCCTGTTTCAGCAGCTCCTTCGTCAGGGATGCCAGTGCTATAATCCTCAAAGATTAGCAGTGGATTTCTCTGTTCGATTCCCACTGCAGCTCCCTGTGACTCTGGGCAAGTCACTTAACCCTCCATTGCCCCTGGTACAAAATAAGTACCAAGGAGGAGGTAATCCACCAGGGTGGATGAACACTAACTCCCACGAAAACACAACAGTTAAAGGGAAGTGGAAGTGGACCAATGACTCCAAGGAAACGGGATACTGATGTATAAGGTACCACTTTATTCACAGACTCGACACAGTACTGTGTTTCGGCCACAGGCTGCCTCAGGAGTCTTAAATGATCCTTGGTACTAGAAATCAGTCTCTGTACTGGACAAACTACACAGAGACGCTACAGCGTCTGTAATATATCACAAAGGTCTTTATCAAGACCATCCGACATCGAGACTGATTTCTAGTACCAAGGATCATTTAAGACTCCTGAGGCAGGTCTGTGGCCGAAACACAGTACTGTGTCGAGTCTGTGAATAAAGTGGTACCTTATACATCAGTATCCCGTTTCCCTGGAGTCATTGGTCCACTTCCTACTTCCCTTTAACAAAATAAGTACCTGAATATATGTAAACCGCTTTGAATGTAGTTGCAAAAAAAAAAAAAAAAACCTCAGAAAGGCGGTATATCAAGTCCCATTTCCCTTTCTAAGTACCTTCAGTGTGGCAGCATTTCCCAGGGAAGCCCCTACTGCTACCACTGAAGCGGTGTAAGGGCTCCTGCACTCACCCGGTGGTAACCGGGTAGCACGCAGAACTACCTGATCAACGCCAGGTAAGCTCCCGGCGCTAGAAAATAGAAATGCATTTTCTACCGCCAGTTGGCGCATGGCAGAGGCTGGGACTACCCAGGCTCCGGTGGTAGGCCTGATTTGCTATGCCCCAACGTGGCAGTAGCTTTACCGCCCTTTAGTAAAAGGGTCCCTAAGAGTTCAGGCCATTATTAATCTCTATATGTGGGATTGCTTAGGAACAGGTAGAATTGGGGGTTACAGAGGATTGGCAGACCGGATGGGTCATTTGGCCTTTATCTGCCGTCATGTTTCTATATTCAGAAAGTAACATTATCAATGTTTTTCTATAAAAGCAGTTTTATTCTCTCTCTCCTTTCTGCTAAATAGTGCAGTAAGCTAAGTACTCCAAACTTTCTGACTGGTGTAAGAACTAGCAAAACAAACTGAATGCGGTAATGACTTATCTGTAGAAGGGGATATAGCTTCATATTTACTAATAACAAGCATTAATGGTATTAGTGTGTGCTAATGAAGTAACACCGTTTAGCAAACCTAGCCTTACATGTAGAAAGATATCTAGCACTAATTTGTTTCTATGTTAGCAGCAGCTGTTCTAAAATCAACTAGAAAATTTAGAGGTTGCCTTCCTTTTCATGCTTCTCTGGGTAATATATTCATGAAAGAAGACCATATTGATATAAATAAATTATATTTCTCCTTTAGAGTTGACATTGTTTTTCATAACTCATTAATTCCCTTGCTTTATCTATTTTTTTTAAGTGACAGCTTGAAACTTCCAGTTGCTTTCCAGCAAGCCCTCAGCTGCCAAAAGTAATTGTGCGATGAAATTTTTTTTTGAATTCCCAGATTCTGAATTCTATCCAAAGAATTCAAAAGATATTTTGGCTCTAGACTGATTTGAACTCCTCCCCCATCCCCCAATCAAGGATAAAGGTTCTTAAACAAAGCAGAGTTCTCTCCTCAAATTATGCAAGCAATTTGACAAAAATAATATTTCCAAATAAAGATTAACCCCATGTGGATAT
This sequence comes from Microcaecilia unicolor, assembly GCF_901765095.1. Classification (NCBI taxonomy): domain Eukaryota; kingdom Metazoa; phylum Chordata; class Amphibia; order Gymnophiona; family Siphonopidae; genus Microcaecilia; species Microcaecilia unicolor. Next base: position 248,800,218 of record NC_044034.1, read on the forward strand.
CAATTAAATCATTAGGTTTTATTAAGTGTTATGTGGTTGCTAGAAAATATTAAAGGGTATACTGGTTACATAGAAGGGATATTTAAACTGAATTCAGTTTAACTTAGGAAATTCAACTTAAGTTAGGAATGGCAATAGGATTGTTTGGTGGATGACTCCTGCATTCTGTAATTATTTTGTATAGAGTTGGAGTGGGAAGAATCTTATGTTTCTTACCTTGTGTAAAGAGGATTTTTAAAGTTGAGAAGCCCTGGTAGCTCTAATTATAAAAGTAACTGAATTCCTTTCTTCAAAATTCATAAAGATTAAAGTTAATGAAAGTACAATCCAAACATATTGTGTTCTTCCCAAAATGCATCACCTTTGCCAAGCAGACTCGGTTTCAAATTGCAATCTTATCATCTTAAATGTAGCTGTTTTCAAAATGGGTAATGTTTACTGGTCACATTTCATTTGAACATTTTTTTTAATTGAAAATTTGATAAAGAGAAACAAACAGTCCTGAAGGTATCCCCCCCCCCCCCCCCCGCCACAAATGATACAACAATTAATCAATACAGCAATACCTTATATATGAGAATACTCTGCTACTGGGCCTGGATTCTTAAGCCCTAGTGTACGTACGCTGTACTCTAGGTCCTACCCTACCCTCTACACCCCCGACCCAAGTAACCCACTAAGGTTTAGCGAGCGGTAAGCCCACGTTGGGCTTACCGCCGCTTAGTAAAAGGGGCCCTATGAGCACTGTTACAGAATACACCTATTCTGCACTTAATTTAGGCATAGCCGTAAATGCCCATGACTAAATTTGGTCACATGGACGGGCACTAGGCGTATTCTATATACCAGGCCTACTTCAGCCATAGTTTATAGAATATGCCTAGGTATATATTTTTTCCGTGCAGATTATTAAGGCGCCATATATAGAATCTAGCCCTATGCACGTATCTTTATGAGCACATTGTCCAGGTAATTCTATAAAAGGCTATTTCCCTAATTTACCTGCAGAAATATCTTTAGAAAATTATTTCTTTAGTGACTGCTAGCACTGCATTAGCATGAACCTTAAGAATAAATCACCTTAAATACACGGAAGAAATATACATGGCCTTTTGTAAATAATATTCACATTGAGGCAATTAGCTAAATAAATGTTCATAAAAACTCATAGTCATTTCTACTATATTGCATTGCTGGCCTGAAATAATGTGTTCTACATGTGTGATTCCGGGAATGAATTTCTGGCAGCACTTGAACACCCACTTCTACTTTCTTGTTTTCTTTCCCCAGCTCAAGAACAAGAACGAGTGACTTCCCAGATGGCTTGCTGACGGGTAGCAAACAATGCTGATGTAGTAACCCTGCATTAAAGCTGTGCAATAAAGCTCAGCACACTGCTTCCTAATGAAACATTAAGAAAAAAACTGGCTCCCAATACAGTAACCCAATAGTATGCAAATAAGTTGTGCACTAAAATGTGAGAGCGCACTAGTCTGTACTAACCGCAGTTATAATTCTGTGCACAGAAAAACCTGTTCTGGAATTCAGATTAGATAAACATACATATATGCATGTGCTAAAATGTTGTTCTGTGCATAAATATTGTTGGTATTAGGGAAATTTGTAGCTGCGCACAGAGCTTTAATGTGCATATATTATGCTTATATGCTGGAATGCTATTTCACACCTAAACACCAATATTATTCTGTGCAGAAATATTATTGCAATTTGATCGAATGTCAGCAGTTCAGCACATCTTCCCCTCAGGTCCTCATCTCCTGCTGCCTTTATATATATTTTTTTACTTTTTTAATTATCCCCTTCAACAAAGCCAGAAAAAAAAGTTGTCATGCTGGTAGTAAAGAAAAGAACAGGCAAGAAATCCTCACTAAAGCTGACTGCAGAAGAATGAACTAAGCTTTTACTCCTCCTTATACCTGGCATTAAAGCCCCAGCGTGAAATAGCCCTACTCTCTGGGTCTTTCCCGCATCCGAGTTTAATAAATGATTATTTCCTTGTCATGCAATTTAGATAAGCTACGCACTGATGACTGCACGCGTCTTTATGCAGTTAGGTTTTGTGCAAAATTTGTTTTAACACAGGGTGCCCACAGTTACACAAAAACTTGTGCACAGAAGCTGTGAGCAAAGCCTCCTGTGCTGCATTACGTTGCCCCCTGTATTTCCAGTTCACTGCAATATATGAGTTTTCATCCCTTCAAAACAGCAATAAGTTTTAGTACCAGTCACAAAATATAATATGAAACACTATCACATATTTTAGCTTTGCCAGTGGTTCCTAAACTTCTGTAAACACAAGGCACTGTCTATTAAAAGGAAGCGAAAATTAGGGTAATGTCTTACCGCATTTCTTCTTCAGAATCAAAGTCCATGTGCACAGATTGAGGAGCTGTGACATCACTGGCTGATTGGCTTGGTTTCAGACCAATCCTCACTAAAGAGGGCAAAGTCTCTTTTTTTTTCTTTTTACCAAAGAATTTTTTGAAAGATTTAAACTTTGACTTTTTCTTTCCTAATGAAAGTGTAAAAACAAAGCAAAATATTTTATTTCCATATATAATACACAATAAGTTCACATTAGAAAGTCATGAAATGTTCTAAATGCATTCATTATAGGGTACTGCTGGCTTTTCATTGCGTTTGCTTTTGCAAATGAGGTCTAGAATGCTGACAATAGGTATTATGAATCCTTAACTGTCACCTCTCTTATTGATTACCTATCAGTGCAAACCCAGACCATTTGATCCCCACAATGATTTACAGCTCAGGCTCTCACTCATTGTCCTTATCACATAACAGGCTTGTTCTGCATTCAAGTTTATTCTGTTATCAGCTGAAAGCCCGGAAATATTAATATATCTGGTCTCATGACTTTCTAAGGAAAATCTAAGACCAAATGAAATGTTAAATATTTACTTAAATTTATATAGAGTGTAATTCTGTATAATAATTTTAAAAGTGCCAGCTTACATTGTGACAAAATGGTGTCTTTCGTTTGTTGCCTCCATTTGAAGACTCAGGCAGGTCTTTGTGGGAAAACTGTATAAATAGTCATACATACATACATATATATATATACACATCAGTCATACATTTCACAAAGAGACTGAAAACATGATTCGGGAATTACAACTCCACTTTCAGTTAATACAAAAATCAACTGTTTCCTAAATCTTAAATAATCTCTCAATACATGAATTGAAAGAGGAAGTGAATTCCAAATGGAGGCAGCTATATAGGATAAAGATGACACCAATTGTCTAGAAGATTTTACTGTACCCACTGTAGGAAACCTTAAAACACCTGGCCCCTAGCAAGTCATCTATTCAAAAGAAGAAAAAAAACTTGTTCATAAAGGGCCCTGTTTACTGAGGCACATTGTAGATACCCATAATATTCCTATGGGCGTCTACATGGATAGTGCTCGCTAATTTTTAGCATGCGCTAATTTTTAGCATGCGCTAGTAAACAAGGCCCAAAAGTAATTAATAAATCCCAATAAATAAATAAATTATAAATTGTGTCTCAGTAGGATAGCAGGGGAAATGTGGGTGGAGACCTTGTCATCACTTTCAAAACAAGGTGCTTAAAATTAGGCATACTACTACAACTTATTTCTATAGCGTTACTATATTTATTTATTTAATTATTTATTGCATTTGTATCCCCCATTTTCCCACCTATTTGCAGGCTCAATGTGGCTTACATAATAATCGTGGTGGCGACCGCCATTTCCGGTATAGCAGATACAGAGTGACAATGTTGAGGTTCGTGTAGGATAAACACATCAGGGAATAAGGAGGAAGGGTTGAGTTGAGATCAATTCGAGTCTTAGCTTCACTGAGTTGTGAGATCGAGTCATTTAAGTTGGGTAATCAAGGTATGCCTTTTTGAATAAGTAAGTTTTTAGAGATTTCCGAAAGTCTGTTAGGTTGCGAGTTGTTTTCAAGGTGTATGGTAGTGCATTCCATAGTTGCGTGCTTGTAAGACTGAATCCATTACATAGTGTTAATCTCCTTAGGGAGGACAGGGACCAACAGAGGGGACTCCCAGTTCTTCACTTGAACGTCGTGTGAGAAATTAAATGAATTCTTTGCTTCCGTCTTCACCGAGGAAGAGTGAGAGAGATCCCAATGCAGAAATGGTATTCAATGCTGACGAGTCAGAGAAACTGAAACAAATCCATGTAAACCCGGAAGATGAATGGGACAATTTGACAAACTGAAGAGTAGCAAATCATCTGGACTGGATGGTATACATCCCAGAGTACGGATAGAATTGAAAAATGATCTGGCAGAACTATTGTTAGTAATATGTAATTTCTCTTTAAAATCAAGCATGATACTGGAAGACTGGAGGTTGGCCAATATAATGCCAATTTTTAAAAAGAGTTCCAGAAGTGATCCAGAAAATTATAGACTGGTGAGCCTGATGTTGGTACCGGGCAAAACGGTAGAGTCTATTATAATTACAAGTGAGGTAATTAAATTTGCTGATGACAAAGTTATTCAAAGTTGTTAAATCACAAGAGGATTGTGAAAAATTGCAGAACGACTTTACAAGACTGGGAGACTGGGCATCCAAATGGCATATGACACTTAATTGTGAGCAAGTGCAAAGTGATACAAGTGGGAAAGAGGAACCCAAACTATAGCTACGTGATACAAGGTTCCACATTAGGAGTCACCAACTAGGAAAAGGATCTAGGTGTCATTGTTGATGATACTTTGAAAATCTCTGTTCAGTGTGCAGCGGAACAGATGTTAGGTATTATTAGGAAAGGAATGGAAAGCAAAAATGAGAATGTTATAATGCCTTTGTATTGCTCCATGGTGCAACCACACCTTGAATACTGTGTACAATTCTGGCCACCACATCTCAAAAAAGTTTAATGGATTTTGAAAAGGTACAGAGAAGGGTAACAAAAATGATAAAGGAGATGAGACATCATCTGTATGATGAAAGGCTAACAGGCTTATTTTCAAAAGAGAAAGACGCCCATCTTTCGACACAAATCGCAAGATTGGCGTCCTTCTCACAGGGTCGCCCAAATTGGCATAATCGAAAGCCGATTTTGGGAGTCCTCAACTGTTTTCTGTCGCGGGGATGACCAAAGCTCACGGACGCGTGTTGGAGGCGTAGCAAAGGCGGGACTGGGGCGTGCCTAACACATAGGCATCCTCGACTGATAATGGAAAAAAGAAGGGCGTCCCTGATGAACACTTGGACGACTTTACCTGGTCCTTTTTTTCTTACGACCAAGCCACAAATTGTGCCCTAAATGACCAGATGACCACCGGAGAGAATCGGGAATGACCTCCCCTTACTCCTCCAGTGGTCAACTCCCTCCCACCCACAAAAGAATCTTTCAAAATATTTTGTGCCAGCCTCAAATATCATACCCAGCTCCAAGACAGCAGTATGCAGGTCCCTGGAGCAGTTTTAGTGGGTGCAGTGCACTTCAGGCAGGTGGACCCAGGCCCATCCCCCCCTACCTGTTACACTTGTGGTGGTAGATATGAGCCCTTCAAACCCCACCAGAAACCCACTGTACCCACATGTACTACTACTACTACTTATCATTTCTATAGCGCTACCGGACGTGTGCAACGCTTCATGGAGAGAGAGTCCCTGCTCGATAGAGCTTACAATCTAATTAGGTGCCCCCCCTTCACCCATAAAGGGCTATGGTAGAGGTGTACAGTTATGGGGAGTGGGTTTTGGGGGTGTTTGGGGGGCTCAGCACACAAGGTAAGGGAGCTGTGCACCTGGGAGCAATTTCTGAAGTCCACTGCAGTGCCCCCTAGGGTGCCTGGTTGGTGTCCTGGCAGGTCAGGGGGACCAGTGCACTACGAATGCTGGCTCCTCCCATGACCAAATAGCTTGGATTTGGTCATTTCTGAGATGGGCATCCTTGGTTTCCATTATCGCCGAAAATCAGGGACGACCATCTCTAAGGACAACCATCTCTAAGTTCAACCTAAATTTCGCGATTTGGGCGTCCCTGACCGTATTATCGAAAGATGGACGCCCATCTTGTTTCGATAATACAGGTTTCCCTGCCCCTTCACCGGGACATCCTGCGAGGACGTCCTAAGGAAAACTTGGGTGCCCCTTTCGATTATGTCCCTCCACAGCAGCTACGGCTCTTCAGCTTGGAGAAGAGACGGCTGAGGTCTATAAAATACTGAGTGGAGTGAAATGGGTGAACATGAATGGCTTACTTTTTCCAAAAATACCAGGACTAGGGGGCACGCAATGAAGCTATTAGGTAGTAAATTTAAAACAAATTGGAGATTAACCTTCACCTAGTATTCAAGGTTATATAAACACAGGTATATAAAGTGCTTTGTTAAGTTGTGTTATACAGTCTCTGATGAACACCCCCAAGGTCCATATAAACTTTACTGTTGTCTCAAAGCATCATCCTCCACGGTATGTGTCCAAAAAAAAAAACAACCCTGAAAGTGTCCAGGTCTCACTGATTAATCTTTACTGTTGTCCCTTCTCCTTCACCGATCCCTGTTGTTCCACCATTGTTTCTTTTAAAGTGTTCCTTTACTCTTGCAGAGTTTCACAATGTTGCTTCTTCAGAAGGAATCACTTTCCGTAGTGGCCATAATCTTCGGCCGGACGCCAAGTCCGGAATGAGGCACCTTCTTTCACAGGAAGTCTGTGCCGTGAAAATGGCAAGGACAAATCAAACTCGAGTGTACATATAAAGTATCGAATACCATGTAAAATGAGTTTATCTTGTTGGGCAGACTGGAAGTCTCCTGTGAAAGGAGGCACCTCATTCTGGACTTGGCGTCTGGCCAAAGATTATGGCCGCTACGGAGAGCGATTCCTTCTCAAGAAGCGACATTGCAAAACTCTGCAAGAGTTTTCTTTGGGGGAAGGGGAAGGGTCTGGAAGAGGGAGGGTCTGAATTAAAATAAACCATTGATGGAGTCGCTGTTGCTCTGTGATGTATTTTCTGCAATGTTTGTTCGTTATATTGTTTGTGATTATTCAATGACAATAAAAGTATTCAAACATAAAATTAATGAGTTGCTGAGAAAAGATGACCTCTAAAAACTACAGTTCTCATGAAGTAGTAGGGGGTAGAGCTGGAACTCAGCTTTGGGCATGCAATCCCTATGGAAGACAGTCTGGAGAGTGTGTCCTCCACTCATGCTGGTAGAACAGGCTGAATCTGTAGCAGTTTATGCAAAAATTAGGATTGAACATTTAGTCTTTTAGTCCTAAGATTCAGAGTTTGGCACCTGGGAACTGCTAGAAGATGAACACTGACCAGTGGGAAGAACCAGAGATAAGCTGTATTAGAAGTAAGATGTTTGTTCTTTACATACAAGCAGCCATAGAGTGTTGCTAGGACTGACTTCTTGACAGCAGAGGGTTTTTTTGTCAAGGGATTTTTTTTCTGACTCTGCAAGCCTGTAGAGGGAGGGGATTAAAACTGTGGTGATTTAAAATCAGCATGAGCCTGTGTATCAGTGGCGTAGCCAAGGGTGGGCCCGAGCCCACCCACTTTGGGCTCAGGCCCACCCAGTAGCAGCACACCTATGATGTGTTTGGCAGGGATCCCCAAGCCCCACCAGTCAAACTTCCAACAATTGTCTCTCCTGCATACCTTGTAAATAGCAGATCTTCGCCTGCAGCGGCCCCATAGCCTTCCCTCTGATGTATTTCTGCCTATGCAGAAACAGGAAGGTGCATCAGAGGGAAGGATGTGGGGTCAACATGAGCAGTGTCTATTAGCTGCTGCTCGCTGCCAGTGAAAATCTGCTATTTAAAAGGTATACAGAGGAGGGGGGATGTTTGAGAGATCATATGGCTTGCAGGCGAGAGAGGAAGAGACCAAATCACTTGTGTGACAAGGCAGAGTGCTTCTGCCCACCTATCTTGGGCCCAGGCCCACCCAAAATTGGGTGTCTGGCTATGCCCCTGCTGTGCATAACTGGAGGTGAAGAAATCCTAGGAGAAGAGGCAGAACCCCAGAAGTGTTTGAAAGTGCTTTGTAAAAGTAGTTTGAGAAAAGAAAAGGACTGTTGTGAAAAGGCTGAATATATTTTTAAGTTTGGGAATTGTTCTGCTCTATGAAGTGCCTAAAAAGGGAATTGGCTTTAGTCTGGCAGTTTTGTCCGTGAGCAAATGAGGAAAACAAGAAGTACAACTGGTTTTTTTCCCCTAAAGACTATTTGTTTTTACACTGAAGTGAGGCCTATTGCTCTAAAAGTAATGGACAATATAGCCAAAAAACATCAAAATCCATATACCAGAAGAGCTAGTGGCACCTTGACATGAGAAGGTGGACTACCTGACTCTACCAGTGTTGTTGTTTTCAGTGTTCTGGGATTTTCCTTTTTGAATTCTATGGAACCAAGAGAAACAGGTATTTCAAATAACATTCAAATGGGTTGAGATGAAGGTAAAAGTGTGAGCAAGTACTCTCACTTTTTAAACTGTACTAACCTCACAGCAGTGGCATAGCCAGACAGAAAATGTTAGGTGGGCCTGAGCCCAAAGTGGGTGGGCATTAAAGGTTCTCACCATCCTCTCCCCTGGTGCTCCCCCAACTCAAAACATAAATCTCAGCTGGCAGGGCTTGGGGATCCCCACCAGCTAAAGACCTCCTTTTCCGGCAGTTAGAACTCCTTCCAAGTTCAGCAGTCAGTGGCAATAGCCCAGAAAAACTGCAATCGACTACTGAGCTTGGTAGCAGTTCTGGCTGTTGAAGGAGCAGATCTTCAGGTGATGGTGCTTGGGGATCCCAGAAAGACACAGCAAGGGTGCACTGCTGCTGGGTGTGGCTAAGCCCAAAGTGGGTGGGACTGGGCATACCTGAAAAAGTAAAATGAAGCTTATACATACTAAAATGACACAGCTAATAGATTTTACAGAGCAGAGCAGCTGAACATACCTCACTTTACAGCCATTTTTATCATACTCTCTTCAGTTTAGGTTCCTGCGCAGTTCTGCTTTAGGTCTGAATCAGTGGCATACCAAGGGCGGGATGGTGGGGGTGTGGTCCACCCCAGGTGCACCCAGAAAGAGGGTGCAGAGATCAGCCGCACAGCTGTCGGCTCCATTGGTTCCCTGCTCCCTCTGATGTTACTTCTTGTTCTGGGGAGCTGACAGTCGTGCGACTGCTCCATGAACCCCCTGTCCCTGGAGTTAAGAGCGATGTGCTGGGGGGGGGGGGGGAGATGATGCGCCGGGGAGGGGATGCACAGCAGCGATCCACCCTGAGTGGCAGCAGACTTAGGAACGCCACTAGTTTGAATAGTGATTTTTAATTACAGGTCTGGCAGAAGGCAGAATAGCTAACCACCTCAGTCTCCTTCCAGCTTCAAAATGGATGAATTGACCCATTACTACAAAATGGGAGGGGTCTTTCAACATCAAACTCAGTGTGCAGCAGTGGCTAAGAAAGCAAATAGAATTTAGGCATTATTAGAGAGGGAATGGAGAACAAAACTGAGAATATTATAATGCCTTTGTATTGCGACCGCACCACGAATATTGTGTGCAGTTCTTGTCACTGCATCTCAAAAAATATATAGCAGAATTAGAAAAGGTACAAAGAGGGGTGACAAAAATGAGGAAAGGCTAAAGAGGCTAGGGTTCTTCAGCTTGGAGAAGAGACGGCTAAGGAGAGATGTGATAAGAGGTCTATAAAATACTGAGTGGAGTGGAATGGGTAGACATGAATCACGTGTTCAGTCTTTCCAACTAGGAGGCATGCAATGAAGCTACTAAGAAGTAAATTTAAAACAAAATGAAGGAAATATTTCTTCACTCAACATGCAATTAAACTCTGTAATTCGTTGCCAGAGAATGTGGTAAAAGAAGTTAGTGTAGCAGGGTTTAAAAATGGTCTGGGAAATTTCCTAAAATAAAATTCCATAAGCCATTAATAAGACATACTTATTATTATTGGGAAAATTCACTACTTATTTCTAGGATGAGCAGCATAAAATCTGTCTTACTTGGGATCCTGCCAGGTACTTGGACCTGGATTGGTCACTGTTGGAAACAGGATAGTGGGCTTGATGGACCTTCAGTTTGTTCCAGTATGACAATATTTATGTTCTTACATTCCACTTCACTTGTGAAATCTAAGATTGTCCAATTATTTTCAGATGACACAAATTCAGATTTGAACATACCATTGCATACTTTTGAAAACTCAGATTCAATTTTTAAAGGGATCAGCCTCCAAGAAATGCAAAATAGGTTTCAACTGGGATAACGAATTTTGAACAGTAACTTCATGTTTGAATAGCATGCTTACCTGAACTATCTTCATTAAATCCTTCTGCTTCTCTCAGTTTAGTATCCATAATCCTTACAGACTTGACTTGAAATACACTAAAAAACATAACACATGTCTTTTGCCATTCAGATAGATTACAATCATGTAGAACAAAATTGATATGTAATATAGTTCTGCTGCTGGCCAATGAGCAAACACATAACACACACAAAATAGTATTACTACTAATCATTTCTATAGTGCTACTAGACATACACAGTGCTGTACACATTATATGCAGGTACTTTCTCTGTCCCTAGAAGGCTCACAATTTCAGTTTTTGTACCTGGGACAATGAATGGTTAAGTGACTTGCCCACAGTCACAAGGTGCTGCAGTGGGAACTAAACCCAGGTTGCCAGGATCAAAGCCAGCTGCAATAACCACTCCAGGTTATTCCTCCACTCCAGAAATTTACATCAGCCCCCCAGGAACACCTATGCACACACCATTTTAAAGTACACATAAAAGAGTGATAGTGTAGGTTTTTGTGTGTGTATTTCCCAGGATGTTTTTAAGTACTTCCTCTGGAGGAGGAATTGACACCACCCTAGGGATAACAGTATGAGTTGAACTCCAAAGGGAGATTTTATTAAAACTTTAATAAAGCTATAATCAAACACACACAATCGTCAGCCATCTGTGTGATTTGTAGTTCTGGCAAAGCTCGATAGCGTTAGTGGGACCAGCAAGATCCAGACCTGCCAGTCTCCCACACTCAGCAGAAGACTCCTGCTTTGGTGAGCCATCTCCCACACTCCCACCAAAGTGGGTAACTCTCCCACTGAACCTCCTTTCTCTCTTGTTGCCACCACTACTGTCTCAGCACTGCAGGGAAAATGGCAACAGTAAAAGCAGCATTAAAGATGCAAGGCAGGACCATTTTCCTGTGTGCACTGCTCCTAGATCTACCAGTTCAACAAACTCCGTAATATTTTGGCCCTAATGCTACTTGCCTTGCATTACCACAAGCTGTGTTAGGGCATTTGTACAGTAATGAGATGCAAAAGATGCCATTAAACGTTTTGCATCTCTTTACTATGTAATATGCGGTGGCACATCACTGCGGTAAATTCAGTCAAGTTGCTTTAGGGCTCTTTAAGTTGCGTCAAGAACACAGCTTGATAACTTCTCCCCTCAGTTTCTCTAATCATGTAGGTCTCAGTCCTGAGTGCTTTCCTGACATTTTCTTTCCTTCTGTTTTCTTCACCTCTCCCACTATATCCATGTTCAACTTTTATCTTTTCCTTTCAGTTTTCTTCTATTTTTCTGCCTCTGTCCATTCAGATTTTATTCATTCTTACTATCCAGTCTTAAGTGCCCTTTATTTTTTTTAATTACTGCACCTACCTACATCTTTCCATCTCTTTCCTTCAACCAGGCTCTCCCATGTCCCTTCTTCTTATTCCCCTGTCATTAACTGTTCCCTTTCTAAACCTCTCTCTTCTGCCATACAACATCCCTCTCTCTCTCTCTCTGTCTCTTTTCCTGCCCCTCACCTAGAATTGCCTTATCTCTCTTTCTCCCCCTATCCAGCATCACCCATCTCTTTTGCTTTCCTCCCCACAAGCAGCATTGTCACGTCTCTCTTCCCCTCTATCCAGCATTGCCCCATCTCTCTTCCTTCCTTTATTTAGCATTACTCCATCTTTCTCTCATCTCAACCAACCAGCATTGCCCCATCTTTCTTTCCTCCCATCCAGCATTGCCCCGTCTCTGTTTTCCACACTCTCTTCCCTATTGCCTTGTCTTTCACTCTCTCTTCTTCCACTCCCTTCCACCCAGCATCACTATCTCTCTCTTTCTTTCTCTCTCCCTCCTGTTCACTCTGTTGCTGCCTTCCTGCATTGGTGGTGCCAGCAGTAAAACCAACAGGAAAGGCTCAAGGGACCATTTCCCTGCAAGTACTACTGCTAGTTGTGCCAGTCACACCCCCTCTGACGTAACTTCCTGTGTCAGAGAGGTATGACCAGCAGAGCTAGCAGGGGCATGGGTACAGAAAAGGTCCTGTGCGTCTTTTCTGTAGAACTTAATCACTGCTGCCAACGAAGACCTTGGAAGGCAGTAGAAGAAGCAGTGAGCAGGGAAGAGGGGAAGTCACAGTTTGGGCTGGGGAGGCTAAAAACTAGAACTTCTAACTCTGAGCTGAGGCTTAATATGTTCCAGACATTCAGCAAGTCTCTTATTTGTTCCGTTTGTTTGTCTTAAATGGATTGTAAGCTCTATTGAGCCGGGCCTATTTCATACATGTTTAGTGTACAGCGCTGCAGAAATGATAAGTGGTAGTAGTACCTTGGTGGTGGCCTATGACTTGAAACCTAGATCTGAAGCTAGCCATTATTGTACATTAACTCTTTAATTATAGTCCTGGCATCATTGGTAATTGGTATATCTGAGCCAGTCTTTTCATCAGAGGATGGGGCCTCTGCTAGGCCTAATTTATTTGCAATTTTCTGTCTAAGCCTTTAAGCAATTGGTCAGCCCTAACATACTTGCCCCTTTGCACTTATGAGCTAAGCAGTCTGTGAATGCATATTATGGGATTGTGCTTTAGCACTAATGTGTATAAGTGCTAGTATTCTATAACATATGTGCATGAGTGGTGCCTAACGTTAGGTGCCCTGCTATAGAATTAGGGGATATATGATTTAAATTGGTGTATGAACTGAAGATGGAGCTCAGGGCAGTGCATGAGTACCTCCTAAACACAAAGAGGTTCTGCTGTCTCTGGGGCGGGAAGGGAGAAACAGAATGGTAAGGGGGGTGGAGGTCGAGAAGAGGGAAAAGGGAAAAGGGAGATGAGGGGTGCCAGAAATTCTAGAACTGGCACTGTGCTATGGTACCTGACATAGTAATAAATCAACTAGAAAACATACAGTAACAAAAATTATAAAGAACAGGTTATGGATCTTTAGCTTAAAGAGATTTAACAGAAGTTTAAAAATGACTGGCATGAAACAAGTACAATTAGTAACAGCAGATACAAACCAAGTTGGTGCATCTATTCTGCCCTGCAAAGATGCATCCACTTTGGGTGGATATAATAATGACTCCTCCTTCTCCTCCGCCACCCCTTCATCAAGCCCTCATTCAATTTTTCAAAGTTTCTGTGGCTTTAATTGTTGCTCCATGCAGGTTATGCCATGCCTTCTTGGAAGCACATATCACTACTTTTTTGGGCTTGCAACTGTATTCTGTGCAGCAGGTTATCTCACTGCTTTATTTCCATCCTTTTTCCACTAGGTACCCTCTTTGTTTGTTTGCTTTTACTTAATTCAGGCATGGTTTCAGTCTCCACCATCTCCTCTGGGACAGCATTACAGGCCTCCAACACACCTTCCATTAAAAAAATATTTTTAGCTTTGAGTTTAAAAGGTCCATTAAAAATTAACATCCAACCAGCAGGTGGAGACAGAAAACACAGAATTGAGCTACACAGTCATGTAGCCCAGTCCTCTATATGTACAAAGCAAAGCACTAGGAAAAACAAGCCTGGAGTCTATCAATCAACTATAATCATGCCACAAAAAGAAAAAAAAAAACAGACTCCCTTCTACGCACTGCCCTTAGGGACCCCAACAGGAACAAAAGCACTCACACCTGAAGCGCCAGTCTTCGGGCAAGTAGTGGATTAATATGCACACTAATCCACTACTCCATATCAACACACAGACAAGGTGGGCTCCTGGAGCAGTGTGAAGAACTAATGGAAAGAAAATTATCAAGTAAGTCTTAATTTCTCCTTCCATTAAGTTTCTTCCCACTATTCCAGGACTTGTGGGAAGTCCCAAAGCAATCCCGCAGAACTGAGGCATCAAACATAGCTGCAGAAAATACCACGATACCCACCTGATAGTGTTTAGAAAAGGTATGCAGTGTCAACTACGTCGATGCCCTACAAATGTCTGCTGGGAACATCAACGTGGCCTTCGCAGTACGCTTTTTTGAATGCACCATCAAAGAAGGAGGAGGCTGCCTCCCCTCAAGCAAATAAACTGAACAAATGGCCTCCTTCAACCACCTAGCAATGAAGACCTTAGAAACCATGAGACCCAATTTCTGCTTGCCAAAGAGCACAAAAAGCCTATTGGACCTCCGAAAATCATTTGTGACCTTGAGATATCACAGCAATACTCGGTGAACTACAGGAGCCTCAAAAATGTAAACTGAGCCTTCCTGTCCTCTCTGCGAAAGGATGGCAGCTCCACTGATTAATGTGGAACGCCAAAACCACCTTACAGAAAGGAAGGAACTGTCCATATCGAAACCCCTGCCGCTTTAAACCAGAGGAAGGGATCTCAACATGACAGCGCCTGGAGCTCCGAAACTCTCCACACCGAAGCAATTGCCACCATGAATACTGCCTTGAGTGTGAGGTCTTTCAATGTAGCCTGTCGGAGAGTCTCAAAGTACGACTTCTGAACTGCCCAAAGGACCAGGTTGAAATTTCACTCTGGAAATGGTGCCAAAAAGGATGGGCAAAGCCGGCCTATGCCCTGCAAAAAATGCACCATGTTTGGATGAGATGTCAACGACGAGTTCTGTAAGTGACCTCTGAAACATACCAAAGCCATGACCTGCACTTTCAAGGAGCCCAATGCCAGCCCCTTGCGCACACCCTCCTGCAGGAATGACAATACACTCTCAATCTGAGCGGAGGGCTCCATACACAAACCTTCAAACATGCACCAAACATGGGCATACACCGAGGAAGTGAAGTGCTTCCGCGCCTGGAGCAATACCGCAATGACCGAATCCATGTAACCCTTCCTCCTCAGCTGAGCCCTCCCAATGGCCAGGCAGTAAGGCCAAAGGAGGAGGGATCATCCAAGAACACGGGATCCTGCCGAAGGAGCCCTCGACTCTGCTGAAGGCGCAATGGGTCACTGTCCAGAAGCCGGACCAGGTCTGCATGCCATGGCCAGCATGGCCAATCCAGTGCCACAAAGATCACTCGACCCCGGGGCCTCGCTACTCTCCGCAACAGCTGATCATCGGCCATGGCAGGAAGACATAAAGAAATCCTGCATCCAGCCAGTCCTGAAGGAGCACAATCAGACCCAGTGTCTGGATGTTGGCGGCAGATGAAAAACTGTGGAACCTTGGTGTTCTTCCACATCGCCATAAGATCCAGCGACAGCATCCCCTGATGACTCATCACCAGGCGAAAGGCCTCAGAGAACTACTCTCCTGGGCCAATGGAGTACCGACTGAGGAAGTCTGCCTCCACATTTAGGGCTTCTGCAATGTGCACTACTGACAAGCAGAGAAGATTCCGCTCCACCCAGTCTATCAGCAGGCTGGCCTCCAATGCGAGCTGCCTGCTCCTGGCCTCTACTTGCATGTTGATGTAGGCCACTGCAATCACACTGTCGGTAAAGACCCACACCAGGGACCTGCCCAGCACCAATGCAAAGGAAAGCAGCGCCATGTGCACCGCCCGAAGCTCCAAGTCATTGATCAGTCAACCAGCCTTCTCCACAGTCCATGTCCCCTGATCCAAGTGAGCTCTGTAATGAGCCCCCAAACCCGAGAGGCTGGCATCTCTGGTCACCACCTTCTAGCGAGCAATGGGAAATGGAGTCCCAACCGAGACAGTCTGCGAGGCCATCTCATCCAGGGCAGCTGAACACTGTAATCCTGGGAAGCCAGCAACCACCGCCGCAGAAGGGACGCCTGCAGCGGACACATATGAACTTGTGCCCAGGGAACTACTTCCATAGCAGCCATCATAGAGCCCAGAACCTGGACACAGTCCCAGGTCCGGGGCTTGGCGCACTGAAGGAGCAACTGGATTTTCCACACTAACTTCTGACTTTTCACCTCTTCCAGATACACTCACTCCCATCGTGTGTCAAACACCACACCCAAATATTCCAGTCTCTGTGATAGCACGAGTCTGCTTTTGTCGAAGTTGATCACCCAACCCAATGACTGAAGAAGCTGCACCACTCTGGCCACCGCCTCTACACTGTTCTGATAGGATGATGCCCTGATCAGCAAGTCCAGGTAAGGGTGCACCCAAATTCCCTCAGATCTGTGTTTTCTATCTCCACCTGCTGGTTAATGGACATAACTATCCCGTAAGCCCTGTAATAGTGTGAAGAAATGTAATGGAAGCTGGGCTTAAACCACTATGGAAATTCTTATGCTCTTACGGAAAGTACATATCTTTCTATAATTACGACATTCTGAAATGGAGAAAGCACAGTTGTTTTATATAGGCATTAAAATATCTAGAAATTCATTACATAGTAAACATAGTAACACAGTAGATGACGGCAGAAAAAGACCTGCACGGTCCATCTAGTCTGCCCAACAAGATCAACTCATATGTGCTACTTTTTGTGTATACCCTACCTTGATTTGTACCTGTCCTCTTCAGGGCACAGACCATATAAGTCTGCCCAGCACTATCCCCGCCTCCCAACCACCAGCCCCGCCTCCCACCACCGGCTCTGGCACAGACCGTATAAGTCTGCCCAGCACTATCCCCGCCTCCCAACCACCAGTCCCGCCTCCCACCACCGGCTCTATAGGACATATTTCTCCCCCAATAGGGCATACAGAACAGTATTTTAGACTCTCATTACTACTACTACTATTTAGCATTTCTATAGCGCTACAAGGCATACGCAGCGCTACACAAACATAGAAGAAAGACAGTCCCTGCTCAAAGAGCTTACAATCTAATAGACAAAAAATAAAGTAAGCAAATCAAATCAATTATTGTGTACAGGAAGGAGGAGGGTAGGTGGAGGCAGGTGGTTACAAGTGGTTACGAGTCAAAAGCAATGTTAAAGAGGTGGGCTTTCAGTCTAGATTTAAAGGTGGCCAAGGAAGGGGCAAGACGTAGGGGCTCAGGAAGTTTATTCCAGGCGTAGGGTGCAGCGAGACAGAAGGCGCGAAGTCTGGAGTTGGCAGTAGTGGAGAAGGGAACAGATAAGAAGGATTTATCCATGGAGCGGAGTGCACGGGAAGGGGTGTAGGGAAGGACGAGTGTGGTATTTTTGAAGTCATGACACAACTGAATGAGCCTTGAGATTTCCACCCTTGCATCAGCTTTCTCCACTGATAATAAATCATTCTTACAATTACTAAGTGCATGTGCCCTTGTACAATTCTCTGGTGAGGCCCCATTTAGAATACTGTGTGCAATTCTGGAGACCGAACTTAAAGAAAGATATAAACAGGATGGAGTGGATCCAGAGGGCGGCTACAAAACTGGTCAGCAATCTCGATCAAAAAAAAAAAAACATATTGGGACAGGCTCATGAACCTCAATATGTATACGTAGGAAGAGAGGTGGGAGAGAGGGGATATGATAGAGACATTTAAATACCTCAGTGGCATTAATATACAGGGGGGGTGAGCCTTTTTCAAATGAAGGAAACCTGTGGAATGAGAGGGCATAAGATAAAGAGGAAACAGGCTTAGGATGAATCTGAAGAAATACTTTTTCACGGAAAGGGTGGTGGATGCGTGAAATGGGCTCCCAGTCGAGGTCATGGAGACAAAGGCTGTGTCAGAGTTTAAGAAGGCACGGGACAGACACGTGGATCTGCCGTCATGTTTCTCTGTTTCTAAATATTGTACCACACTTTCCCAGTGCTTTGGTAAGGAGATCCATAATGTTCTGAAGTTAGCACAGCCCTTTTTATTTATTTGTTACATTTGTACCCCACATTTCCCCACCTATTTGCAGGATCAATGTGGCTTACATAGTACCGTGAGGCGTTAGTCGCCTTCAATGAAAAACATACATATGACTTTAAAGTACTAGGAATTCTGTTTCAAGAGAGTAAACCTAACTCTGAGCCTTCACATGCAGCACAAGAGATGGCTTTGTTTAATAAGAGGAAACTACCATCTGTGCTCTGTCTAAATAGATCTTAATTGGTCTTTCTCTTGAACAAAAGTATGAGCTCATTCTTGGAACTATTTGTGCAGTAGTCATTGTTTAAAATTCATTGAATCCCATCAGTATTCGGGGTGAAGGTTTGCAGTTTTCAATAAGGACATAATGTCTCAATGGCTGGAAGGAATCCTGGATGCAGCAATACAACCACAGATTGATCTTCTCTTCCCTTCTGTTTATAAACCACATACAAAATAGAGAAACATGTCATGCCTAGAAGTATTTTAAAATCAGAATTCATGCATCTGATCACTACTGTTGCAAACAAGCATGAAATATGCTTTGAATGCTTACATTAACACTAGCCCATAACAAGTTTTCAGCCATAACTACACATCAGTCTTGCATTGCAAACTAAGACAGCACCACAAAAGCCTATCCTAGGCACTTGGAGAATCTGTGAAATAAGTGTATCCTAGATAGCATGCAAATTGGAATGATCTCCTACTGGACTTTTATAAAAATCCAAATGTGCCTCATATATATTCACCTTGATTACAGGAAAGTATTTGAAATAATGTTAGGCTATATGACAAAAGGATTGTAAGCTTGTTAATTTACTGCTGCTTATTGGAGGGGTTCCCAAACCTGTCCTGGAGAAACCCCAGTCAGTCACTGTTTTTCCGTCTCCACTCCACTCCACTCCATCCGTCTATTTGCTCCTCTGCCTCTCCAAGTAGCAGTCATTTATCGACCCCCTGATAAGTCCCTTTCTTCCTTTCTCACGGACTTCGATGTCTGGCTTTCCTTCTTTCTTGAACCTTCATCTCCTTCCCTCATTCTTGGGGATTTTAACATTCATGCTAATGATCCCTCTGACTCTTATGCTTCTCAGTTTCTTGCTTTAACATCCACTTTCAATCTTCAACTGTGTTCCACTGTCCGCACTCACCAGAATGGCCACTGTCTTGATCTTATCCTCTTCTCAAACTGCTCACTCTCCAGTTTCTGTGCCTCAACTCTTCCCCTCTCTGACCATCATCCGATAACTTTCACACTTAAACACCCTCCTCCCCAGTCCCGTCCAATTATAACCAATACATTTAGGAATCTTCAAGCTATTGGCCCTTCTACTCTGTCCTCCAGTGTTTCAAATCTCTCCTCTACCACTATGTTATCCAAGTCCGTCAATGAGGCTGTCTCTTCCTATAATACTATTCTCTCCTCTGCGCTGGATACTCTCGCTCCTCCCTTCCCCATTCTGTAAAACATACCAAATCCCAGCCTTGGCTGACCTCTAGAATCCGCTACCTATGTTCCTGTGCCCGCTCTGCCGAAAGCCTTTGGCTGAAATCCCGTGCCCATGCCGACTTCATACATTTCAAATTCTTGCTGACCTCCTTCCAGTCTGCTCTTTTACTTGCCAAACAGGACTATTACATCCAGTTGACAAATTCTCTTGGCTCAAACCCTCGACGTCTCTTTGCCACACTGAACTCTCTCCTCCAAGTGCCCTCACCTCCAACTCCCCCTTCACTTTCCCCCCAGACTCTGGCTGAGTACTTTCATGATAAGGTTCACAAGATTAAACTTGAATTCTCAACCAAGTCACCTCCACCTCTCCTTCCCTTAGTCCATTCTCTCAACCCGCCAACCCCTGCCTCCTTTTCTTCCTTTTCTGAAATCACTGAAGAGGAAACTACACATATCTTCTTTCCTCCTCAAAACTCACTACCTGTTCCTCTGATCCTATTCCCACCCATCTACTTAACACTCTCTCTCCTATTGTCATCCCTTTTATCTGTCATATCCTCAATCTTTCACTTTCCACTGCGACTGTTCCTGATGCCTTCAAACATGCCATAGGTCACACCACTCTTTAAAAAACCTTCATTGGACCCTACCTGTCCTTCCAACTATCGCCCCATCTCCCTCCTCCCTCCTCCCTTTCCTATCCAAGATACTTGAACATGCTGTTTACCGCCGTTGCCTTGACTTTCTTTCATCTCAAGCTATTCTTGATCCACATCAATCTGGCTTTCACCCCCTTCATTCAACTGAAACAGCGCTTGCTAAAGTCTGCAATGATCTGTTCCTGGCCAGATCCAAAGGTCTCTATTCTATCCTCATCCTTCTCGATCTATCTGCTGCTTTTGACACTGTTGATCACAGCCTACTCCTTGATACGCTATCCTCACTTGGATTTCAGGGCTCTGTTCTTTCCTGGTTTTCTTCTTCTCTCTCCCAGCATACCTTTAGTGTATACTCTAGTGGATCCTCCTCTACTTCTATCCCACTGTCAGTTGGTGTAACTCAGGGATCTGTCCTGGGACCTCTTCTTTTCTCTATCTATTCTTCTTCCCTTGGTACTCTGATCTCATCCCATGGTTTTCAGTATCATCTTTCCGCTGATGACTCCTAGATCTACCTCTCCACACCAGAAATCTCAGCCGAAATCCAGGCCAAAGTATCAGCCTGCCTGTCTGACATTGCTGTCTAGACATCTCAGCGCCATCTGAAACTAAACATTACCAAGACTGAGCTTCTTATCTTTCCACCTAAACCAACCTCTCTTCTTCCTCCATTCTCTATTTCTGTGGATAACACTCTCATCCTTCCTGTCTCATCAGCTCATAATCTTGGGGTCATCTTTGACTCTTCCCTCTCCTTCTCTGCACATATTCAGCAGACTGCTAAAACCTGTCGTTTCTTTCTATATAATATCACCAAAATTCGCCCTTTCCTTTCTGAGCACACTACCAGAACCCTCATCCACACTCTTATCACCTCTTGCTTAGACTATTGCAACCTGCTTCTCGCAGGTCTCCCTCTTAGCCATCTCTCTCCTCCTCAATCTGTCCAAAATTCTGCTGCCTGACTAATATTCCGCCAGTGTCGTTATGCTCATATTAGCCCTCTCCTCAAGTCACTTCACTGGCGTCCTATCCGTTTCCACATACAGTTCAAACTCCTCTTATAGACCTATAAGTGTATTCACTCTGCAGCTCTTCAGTACCTCTTCACTCTCATCTCTCCCTACATTCCTTCCCGGGAACTCCGTTCACTGGGTAAATCTCTCTTATCTGCACCCTTCTCCTCCACCGCTAACTCCAGACTCCATTCCTTTTATCTTGCTGCACCATATGCCTGGAATAGACTTCCTGAGCTGGTACATCAAGCTCCATCTCTGGCTGTCTTCAAATCTAAGCTAAAAGCCCACCTTTTTCATGCTGCTTTTAAGTCCTAACCCTTATTCACTTGTTCAGAACCCTTATTTTATCTCTTCACGTTCAAGTGTACAGCTCTGTGTATGTCTAATAGCACTATAGAAATGATAAGTAGTAGTAGTAATCTCGTAAAGCGGGACCATCACAGCTTCTCTAGGGAGAGAGTAGTAGTCCAAGATCTTGAACATCTTAGCCCTGGGCTCAACCTCCGCTTCCAAAGGAACTGGGCTGGAAATTGCCATCTCCTTCACAAACGAGGGGAAGGAAAGGCTCTCAGGTGTAGATTTCCTCCTTTCCTGTGGAGGGGAGGGATCAGGTGGGATGCCATATGACGCTTTGTCTGAGAAGTAATGTAGATCCTCTTCTGACTCCCATGAGCGCTCCTCACCGCTATCAGCCAAGACTTCCTTGTGGGAGGGCTGAGACTGAGCCCACCTTGATGAAGAGGTACCATGACCCCAAGAGGGGTGTTGAAGTGTTGGCTCCGGTCTCGACTACAGTGAAACTTCCTCCACTGACATCAAGGGTATGCCAACATGGGTGGCAGTCGATGCAGAGACCGCAAGCAGCATCAGAGTCAGAGACCTCACCACAGGCTGATGGCCATGCAGGACAGTACAAGCACCCCAGATGCTGAAGCACTCTGCAAGAATCTCACCAACAGCTCAGAGAGAGAAACCTGGAGGTGCTCAGAGGGCAGACATTGGGAAAGGCTGGGGTGCCGTTATAGAAGCAGGCTGCTGAATCTGCAGGGTTGAAACGGGTGCGTGGTCCTGGCTGTGTGGAGATCCATGCATTGGCACCTCCTGTATGGAAGGGGAGTGGTCCTCCCGGCACCAACTCTTCTCAGGGACCAGTGAAACCCTTGGTGCCTCAGAGCTCCTGGCAGCATGCTTCGAGGGGGATCGATGCCAATATGTCTTGCCATGCCTGGCATCAATGCTCCCCAGTGCTGAAGAGGACGACATCGATTCCTCTCGTTGGCTTGGGGTTGGGTCCAACTCCAACTGGTTCCTGGGGCTGCACTGCAGCCGGTGTCAAGGCAGGTAGAGGCCCCTTGATGCACCATCACTTCCAATGTGAAAGAGTCTCGCAGTCATATGGACTGACACACCCGATGCAAAACCTAATGCTCATATTTACGCCGAAGACACCGATGCCAACACCAAAGTTGAGGCTTCAGATCTGACTCCAAAAATCTTTTCTCTCTGAACCTCTCTGGCCAACTGTGCTCTCTTCTTTATACAAAGATAGAGGATACAGTTTTTTGCAGGGGATGATCAGGCCCCAAACACTGTAGACACCAAGAATGGGTGTCCTTACCAGAGATGATCCTGTTTCACCGACTGCAGTGCTTGAAGCCACTGGGAACCCTCGATGACAAGAAAGGAAAAACAGCCGTGACCACATGAAATGACTCAATAGTGCTTAAAAAAAAAAGGGGGGGGGGGGGAGAGCAGCAGAAAAGAGAAAAGGGAAAAACCCGACCTGAGCTCAGGCCTAATCGCAGCCTAGTGAGTGCTGTAAAACAAAGGAAACTTAGAAAAAAAGGCAAAAATAGTTTAAACAAAATATAGGGAAGGAAAAAGTTAAACCCTGAAAGAGGTATTAAAAAATATAAAAGGAAAGGCACAAAAACGACCAAATGTCCAAACCAGCTGTGAGGAGTGGATAACAAATCTGTCCTCACTGCGGAAAAAAAGAGAACTGCTGGTCCTGCACTTTCGTGGCAGATGGGAAGGCACTCGCGCATGCATGGTGGAGTGCATCTCTTGCTCAAAGACCTATTTTTTTTAGCTTGTTACAAGCTCTGGACTGGCAATATGGACTCCACGTTACCCATACCTGAAAATTATAGGTCTGCTTGTACTTGGAGAACAGAGCTTACCTATCTTTTTGTGCTGTGACCCCATGATTGCATCAAATCATACGACTTCCAGAGGTAGAAAACAATGACACACCTATGAAGAGCATGGCCAGGTTGCAACCCATATTTGGGGTCCCAACCCACAGTTTGGGAAGCTCTGATGTAGATACAATTCACTCTCATGGTGGCTAAAAATAGTCTGCTACATTGTTTGTGTCATTCAGATCTCCTGGAAGGCAGAATAAAAACTTTATAAAACTTAAATGGCATTTTGAACATCACTCTAGCAGCTTTAGTGAAAATGTAGCACATATACAAGACGTGTCTGATGGGGTGTACGTCACGGTTGTGCCCTGGTTTCAGGCTCTCAGTCTTCTCGCCCCCTGGAGGCTGCATTGTATTGTCTGTGTGCTGTTTCCCATTCCAGACTTCAGCCCAGTCCAGTCCGGATCTTCCGGCCTGCCAGACTTGCTTGTCTTGTTTGAGCCTGCACAGCACCCGTAGCTGCCTGGTGATTGCTGCAGCTCAATCTCAGCTGCTGCTGGGCTTATTAGCCATTTGGAAACTCTCTGCTTTGCCTTTGCATCGCCTAAGGCCCTGGTTTGTTGGTGCTTGTTGCACTTCTGCCTAGCTTGGTTTTTATTCTAGTTTCTTGTCTGATGCTAGTTAGTCTGTGTGTAGTTTAACTTAGGGTTATTGTTTGTTTCCTAGACTTGTTCCTTGTCTGTCTTTTGTGTTTAGTTTCTGTTTGTCTGTGTTTCTTGTTCAGTGGCTGCTTGGCAGCTTTCAGTTCTGTCTCGTGTTTGTCAGTGTTTGTCCCCTGTTTTAGTGGCTGCTTGCAGCTTCTAGTTCCTGCCCTGTCCTGTAAGTCCTGTCGGCCGTCTGCAGCCAGGGGCTCAACTCCTGGGGAAGGGTTGCTAGTGCAGGTGAAGTCTTGCTGTTCCTATCTGAGCTCTGTCTTGTTCCTGGTGTGGGGTGGTTTTGCCTGCCACTGCCGCTCCACGGCAGTGGCCCAAGGGCTCACTAACTTAGTTCCTGCTTTGGAAAACGTGACAGTGTATGAATACACACACACACACACATTATTTATATCTATATTTATTTGGATTTTGCTCACACCTTTTCAGTAGTAGCTCAAGGTGAGTTACATTCGGGCACACTGAGTAGTTCCCTATCCCTGGAAAGCTCACAATCTAAGTTTGTACCTGAGACAGTGACTTGCCCAAGATCACAAGGAGCAGCAGTGGGATTTGAACTGGGCACCTCTGGAGGTCAAGACTGGTGCTCTAACCACTAGGCTACTCCTCCACGCCATATATCATATTGTCTCTAATAATCATCCCAGCTATCATTAGAAACACTGGGTTTTCTAAAATTTGGGGTGGGCTATTAATGGAGGCACCATTTCTCTCCTCCAGCCCTCCTCCCTGCAATGACCATTTCTCTCTCCACCCTGCCCACTGTGGTAACTGGCATTGCTCTCTTCCACCCTTCATCTTCCTGGAGGCCTGGAGTATGCGCAGATGCTCAAGGTCCCACACCGGCTCAGCACCATAGCCTTGAGACAAAGTAAGAGGAGAGATCTGGTCGTTGCTGGTGGAGGGGAGCAATGCCAAGGAGGGAGTTGATTATGGGTGAATCTTGATTTGGTCTGAAGACCACATTTTTCCAGTGTTTTGGGGTTCTTAAGCCTGGGGGAAGGGGACAATTATTGGAGGTGGACATTTATTAGAGACAATATGGTGTGTATGTTCTCCAGTTTCACATATAACTGCTTTGTTTTAATGATCTAATCTAATGTTACCTTGGCTGCACTGGCAAGAAGAGCAGTTACTTGTAAGGCTGCCTCTTGCCTTCAACAGGTAAACCATGTGCTTCAGTATCAGCATAACCTCATAAGCATATTCATACCTCAGCTGCACTGTGCAGGTCTAGTCTCTTCTCAACTCTAGTTGCTATGCAAAATCAGGAAGTGGCTTCTGTGTTTCATTTGTAACTGTCAACATGATTTCATACAGCTGATCTTCCAACCAAATGAAATCTCCCTAGGCAATACTTTATTTAACAATATCTATCTGGTAAACAAATTTAGCTCTTCCTGATTTCATTAAGCTGTTCAGGACCAAATGAGCAGTCTGTTGCTTTCTAGTTCTGACCTGGTTTACTTCACAGGTTATAGGAGAGGGTTATAACAAAACAATGCAATTAAAAAATTACCAATGTATATATATAGAACTAGACCATTTATTTTACAAACAAGTTATAATATATCAGGTCTTTGAACTACTGTATATTTAATCAAATGCATGTAATTATATCCAGTTATTTGTAATCATTTTAGACTGGCTAAAGAAACTAATTTCTGAATTCATATCCATTATCAATCTACTGATCCAGTACTTTCTGCTTACAAAATGTATGGAACTCTCCCTCCTCTGTGCTGTCCGGCAAGGGCATCTTGTCCATGATACTGAAGAGTCCAGACAGTATAATGCAGCCCTGACATTCAAAATTAATTTTATGGGAGGAAGGAGAGGAGTAGGAGAAGGAAAACAGGTACTCAGCACCGCTTTAAAGGCCCTTAAGATTCAGAATGGATAGTCACTCAAGAAATCCAATGAAAAATAAAGTTTACTAAAGCAAAAAATACTGGATAGTGGTAATTTGGCAGAATGTCAGAATCATCGAGGGTCCCTATTAGTAACTTGGTAACATAGTAAATGACAGCAGATAAAAACTTGTATGGTCCATCCAGTCTGCCCAACAAGGTAGCCAGAGCCACTCCATGGAATTTACAGTCCTACATGATTAAACACTGGCACTGCAGTTATATGACTGATCTGTCTTTTTTGCCATTTTTGGGACACAGACCATAGAAGTCTGCCCAACTACTGGAGTGCTGCTGAAGCAATGCACACTTCAGGCCCATCCTGATCTGTCTGCCATTTACAGGACACAGACTTTGATCGTACATTAAGGCTTTGAGAGGCACCTCCAAGATCAAAGAAAAAAGCTGGTTCAGGACAGAAAACTGTTACAGGGAAGCAAGATTCTTGGAAGACCTCTTGATGTTCTTTGTCTGGACTGGTTCATGTGTGTATGGTGTATGCTTGGACTCGAAAGCATAGGGGGGTGGGAGCTAGATTGGAGTGGGGCAACTTTATGGCGAGCAAAAGGAAAGACTGGGTATGGGTCACACATTGGCAGAGTTAAAAGAATATGTGCATGGGGCTAGGAGTGATGTGGTGTAGGGGAGAGTTTATGGCTGGTGTGATAACTGGAGGGAGGGGTGCAATAGCTTAATGGTGTTGAGTGAATTTGGAGAAGGTGGGGGGGGACAGTGTGGGTCAGATGACATGATTGAACCTTTAAAGGATAGGAGAATGTGAAGAAGGAATGGTGGGGTTTGAGGAGGGGTTGACTATTGGGATTAGGCATGGGTAGTTGTGGAGGGATGGTAGGAAGAAGGGGCCTAAACAGAGGAAGGCTGGGGAAGCCTCCCTTGTGAGAGAATGGGACTAGTAACTGTGGGTTAGGCATGCATTTAGGGATTACACGGTGCAATGCTTTGCCTTTATCTGATAGAATGCACCAAGACTTTACTCTCTTCTTAAATGCTGCAAAATCATGAAGGCTGTGAAGTGGCATAGGGCTGGAGTGGTAATGTTGCAAGAAACTCACCTGAGGGATAACGAGTATGCTAAATTGAAAATATAGTGGGTAAATGGGGGCCTCTTTGGGGATGAAGAGGGCATGGGTAGTAGTACTGTTTCATAAAGAACTGGAGATCTCAGTATCTAAAGTGGTGGTGAACCTGAGAGATATACTATTGAGCAGGGTTCTGATTTAAAAAAAGCATAAGAGATTGTTAATTTACAATTTGTATGCCCCTAACACCTAAGATTCCATTTTTTAGGAAGCTAGTAGGAAAGCTAAGGAGGTTTGAGGGGAAGTAAATCATTACAGGAAAGTATTTCAATACAGTGCATGACCCCTAGCTAGACAAATTATACAATCCAAACATCACCAATAAGGAGGTCCCTTTAGTATATGAACTATTAGAGTTTTTGAAGTGTGGAGGGTGCTGAATTCCCAAGAACTGAACTACATATATCTATCCCAGGCATGTTCCGTGCCATCTAAGACTATATATTGATGTCTCACTGTTTTGAAAGGTTTCAGAGGCAACTATTTTGCCAAATGAAAATCTCTGATCATGCTCTCATTTGAGTGGACCTATATTTTATGGATAGACCGAGGCAGAAGCATAGGAGATTTCCTCTGTTTTTGAATGGAGACTCAGAGTTTTGAGATTTTAAGTGGCACAAACAGAAGGACTTTCAAGAGTTTAACCATGGCCATATGGACCAGTCAGTCTCATTTTATAAAGAAGCTAACCTGTGTTATGAGGGGAACATTAGCCGTAAGAGAAAAAGAGACCTAGAGAGAAGGCTACAGAGACATGATGTAAGGCAAAGCCAGATTAACACTATATTGGGCCCTATGCAAACATACATTTCTGGGCCCCCTACCATGGAGCCCCACTTCTTCTTTCCTCTTCCCTCCCTCCTGATCTTCATTCATAGCCTCCCTCCCCAACCACATTTCACCTCCCCAGAAATAGCAGAGAAAATGCAGAGCCTACTGTAGCTGTGGGCATGGCTATAATATTAGCTTGTGAATGAGCACTGGGACTGCAAGCATATGGAGTGGAGTAGGAGCCTAATGATTAGGGAACCGCACTGACAACCACGAAAGCTCAGTTCAAATTCCACTGCTGCTCCTTGTGATCTTGGACTAGTCACCTATTCCTCCATTGCCTCAGGTACAAACTTAAGACTGGAAGCCCTCCAAAGACAGGGAAATACCTCCGTACCTGAATGTAGCTTACTTTCAGCTATTACTGAAAAAGGTGCGAACTAAATATAAATAAATATGCTTTTAATTTAATGGCTTAATGACTAGAGCTGGAGAGCTGCCAAGTTACCTAGTAGAGAGTTGCATGGGGACAGAAATTTAACCTGTCCCCACTGGAATCTAACCCACCCCCACCCTTCCCACTGAAATCTCCTCCATCCCCATCTGTCCCCTGTGCTAAAATAACCCGAAGTGGTAAAATAACTAAACTGAACAGTAGCCCATGTTGATAACTTCCCCTCTCAGTGTTTAGGGGGATTTCAATGCTATCAACCAATTTTTTTTAGTGTTATTATAATTGCCATGGCACAAGGAAAGAGCAGGTAAACTGGCCTAGCACTACACTTCTGCAGGAAACTAGCAGGACCTGTGTCCATCCCCAAAGGACCTGCATCCATCCTTGTGCGAGTCCCATGGACCCATGGCATTCCCGCTAATCCCATTCCCATGCAGCTCTCTATTACAGAGTCCTGGAAGGGGGATTATAGGCCAGTCCTGGTTTTCTGTCACCTCTTACCCCGGTGCATTATGGAACATATGCTAGTTTGAATGGGTAGAATCAAGGACTTCAAACAGCACACTGATTTGGCACGTAATGTCAAACAGAACTGGTCAAAACGAGTAACTTGGCAACTCTGGAGCTTTATGCTGGAACCAGGAAGTTGAGCAAGTCATTTTCAACCTCCATTGCCTCTGGCAGAAACCAGAGATGGCAAGGGCGGACTGCTTCAAAAGAGTGAAATTTATGGGCAACATACCTGGGGTATAAATGTACAATGTTTGACATGTAATACAAGAACAAAAGAAGGTGCTATAAATCTAACCTTTTACGTGTGAAAAAAAGAAAACCTTTGCAAATGGAAAAAGCAAACGAAACATGATATTTAACTTTATCTGGTGCTTGTGATATAGCCATAATGAAGACAATATTAGGGTACTTTTCAAAGGAATTTGCCCAGGTAACTTAATAATTAACTAGGTAAACTCCCCAGGTTGAAAATTTCTCTTCATTTTGTATATTCACAGTTACGTTTGTACTAGTGGACGTCTCCACTCCATATCAAAATTTCAAAGGGAAGCTGTATTTATATGAGACTGTCTCCATCAGAGACACACATGTATGCACTCCCATTCTTCAGACACAAGTGCATGTGCAAAAACACACACAAATGCACTTTCTTGCTCTTAAATTGCACACACACACATGCAACCTGTGCCTTTTCGGACACACACACATACACCCTTTCTGGTGCTGTGCATGTGCTCAATCAATCAGTGCCCCCCCCCATCATCTCTGCTCACCATCACATGAAGTTCTTACAAGTTTTTCCTCAGTCTGCAGACAGACCTCTCATACTTCCCCTGCCATTCCTCTTTATTCCTATTCTCTCTCAACAGCCTCCTTCACCCCCAAGACACTCACTGGTGTCACACTGGCTCCAAGGCTCTAAGCAGAACTCACTTGCTCTCTCCACCTCCCTTCCCAAAGCACCAGCAGCTCACCTCCCTTCCCCTTACTGTGGCTAAAGCAGCATTCCCATTGGCTGGATTCTCTCTGCACTGGAAAAAAAAAAAGGGAAGGTAGGGTTAGAGAGATATGAAGGGCTAAACTCTGAAAAGTATCCAGATGCAGAGCTACCAAGTCACACGCATTTGGCTTGTGACACACGCTTTCAGCCTGACTCCATCTCATACACCAAAGCATCCTCCTCTCACGCTTTGGGAGGAGGGGATTTGGCGTGTTGTCAGGCAGCAGTGATTCCCCAATCACTGCTTCTGTGCCAGCTCCATGGTTTAAATGGTGACTGCACACTCTCATGAGAGTTCGCAGCCGCCATTGGGGATCGCTGCTGCCCGAGAGTATCCTAGACCACCAGGACATCATGATGGGGGAGGGCAAGGAACTAGACATCGGTGTTGCATCGGGGGAGGGCAAAGAATGAGAGGTCTGTGCTGCACCACGCGGAGAGGCAAGTTAAGCTGATCAAAGACCTCACGAGAAAACTGAGGCAGCCCCGAATCAGCCAGGTAATCCTTAATAAAGGACTCCCCCATATTGGCTTCCAAGTTATACAATGTACAGAAATGGCAATAAAAAATGTCCACAATTTCTGCTGTCTTATTAGTAGGAGCCCCCCCCCCCCCCAGGAGACTTCAAAGTTGTGACAAAACGAGTACCCTGAGCTGCCCTGGTAAGGTGTGCTAAGATTTTACAGATTTATTCCTGAAATGAAGAAATTTATTTTAAGGTACAACATTTTCTTAGCATGTTCATGAAGGAGGGAATTCAGGGTAATGTGTAGCTACTAAAGCCTCCTTGTTAGCCAAGGAGGGATGCACCACATATCTGTGCTATCAAGCATATAACTAGACTCTAAAGTCATGATATTCTGAGAGATCCGCTTTGCCAAAGCAGAAGTATAAGCAATGATGTCCCCGCAAATCACCACCTTAAGGGCATCCAAAAACAATAAAGCATCATTCTCGTGTTTATTATCATTAGTCATATAATCTGCCATTTTAACTCAAAGTTAATCCTGAAAATTATCATCATCAAACAAGATGGAAAACGCCACAGCCTACCCCCAACACCGTCCAAATCACCGGCCAAATCTATCCATATCATGTTATGATCAGAGACAGCCAAGGATCCAAGGTCAGCATCAATTACTTGGGGGAACACAGACTGAGAGAGGAAAATTTAGTTAATGTGGGACATAGTCCCATGAGCCCAGGACAAGTGGGTGTAATCTCTAATGCCAGGATTAAGGAGATGCAGGGGTCCACCAGCATTAAAGAAGAACACAAAAAAGGAAGACCCTTAGCCATCCCTAAATCTACATCTCCATGGGACCGATCAAGTTGGGGGTCTATTATCTAATTAAAGTCAATGACAGTCACCATGGAAAGGGACATATCCCGTAAACCCAATGTATCCAAGGCCTTAAAGAAAGCATGTTCATAGATGTTTTGGGGCATACACCACTAGTAGATAAAACTCTTGGTCCTGCCACTTCACCCAAACCAACAAAAACTGCCTGTATGGGTCCCTTTTAACAAACTGAATAGAACAAGGAAGGGTTTTCCTGACCAGGACAACCATTCCACCCAACCCTTGCACAATGTTTGGGTGTTCTTGGTCATTTATTTAATTTGGCATTTATAACCTGCTATTTAGGGAGCCAGTGGAGTTTTTCACGGAGTGGTGTTGCACTTCGAATCGTGATTTACCAAAATGAGTCTGGCTGCTGTGTTTTGGGCGGTTTGGAGTTTTGTAGGATTTGGGTTTTGCAACCAAGGAAGATGCTGTTGCAGTAGTCAGCGTGAGTGAGTACTATGGATTGCACCAGATTGTGGAAGGTTTTTTGGCGGAGGAATGGTTTTACCTCTTTTCAGTACCCATATCATACTGAACATCTTCTCCGTCATAGCTTTTGCGTGAGTTTCTAGGGTTAGGTGGTTGTCTAACGTTACTCCTAGGATTTTTAGGTTGTCAGATATCCCCCGTACTCTACTCTGAGGTTTTTAACCCAGTCCTTGGGGCATACCCAGCCAGTTGGTGTTTTCAGGATATCCCCACTGAATTCAATGAGGATATCCTGAAAACACCGACTGGCTGGGTGTGTCCCGAGGACTGAATCAAAAACCTCTGCTTTAACTTGAGATGTCCGATTAGGGGAGCAGCAATGAACAAACTGAAGCTCTTTGTCTTATGTTCTACTACCCTGGCCCATGCCGAAGCCAACACCCATATTTCCATAGACAGACATCATATACACATATATCCTCAAAACAAACTCTGGAAAATACTTTTGTTGCAATTTAAATCAAAAAAAGATTTTTATATAAATATAAAAAATACTGGAGGAAAAAGACCTTAAAAGAGACTGTGCTTATATTTTTGCTGAAGAATGCATCCACTGTGGCTTAAACTCATCATTGGCCAAGAATCTCAATAACCTCCAAATTTGTATATATTTTCATAAATATGATGTGCTCAAAAACTTTCAAAATGCAAACAGCACACTTATTTATATCTTTAAACCCAACGGGGTCCCAATTTGCTATCATTTTTTCAAGGGATAAATGGGCGCTCATCCTGTGAAAAACAAAATTCTGTTAGCAACACTTATATATATATATATATATATATATATATATATATATATATATATAATGGCCAAACTCTTAAAAATATATGCTCAAAATCCAGTAAAACCGGGTGCCAGTACTTATATCACACATCGCTTTCTCTTGTCATTTGTTGCCTGCATGATAAACATTTTCCGCTGCAGTTTCACTCACTGTAATGGCGCTTGCTCTTTACTCTCCATTCAAAAAATGTCATCGCAGTAATATCCAATCAGCACTTCCTATACACAAGCTACGGAGCACAACTAAATCCCAACTTGATAATAACTTGCAAACCAGGGGTCGATTTCATGAAAAAGCTACCCATTCAAACAAATTGGTTCTAAAGTTTTCAGACAATTAATCTATCTTTGTTCACGTTGTAACACAGAAATTGTGCTCTATCACCCCCGTGATATTTTCTTCAATCTGATCAAGTGCAAAAAATACAAACTGTGAGAAGGTGTGCTTCGTAGCCACACAATGCGCTGTCAATGGAGCCCCATGTTTCAACTGTAAAATGCAATCAAATATGTACCTGTTTAGTTTTCCCCGCCCCCCTGCCTTTGGAAAGGTCACCATCAGCCAAGTTTCCAAAGTTTGACATAGCTTGAGGTCTGGTATTGACTCTGGAAACCCTAGAAACCTCAGACTCTCTTCTGGTGTGATTCTTGAGGTAATCAAGCTTCTGCTGTGGCAATCGTGTTAGTTTCTCCAGCCGAGTCAACATCGTGGCCTGCGTCTGAAAGCTGTCCTCAGCGTCCAACACCCTGGTCTCCAGACCCGAGAACTGCTTCAAGAGGTGAGTGAACCTGGATCCAGGGCATGCACCACAGAGTACATGAGCTCAGTGGCCAAGATCTCCAATCCCAGTAGCTCTGAGGCAGGAGAGAGGTCGCCATGTTATCAGCTGGCATACAACTCTGATCTTCCTTTTGCCTCAGTAACTAGAGGCCATTGCCGGAGAAAATCAAGTTAGGTACTTGTCCATACACATTAAAGTCTAAATTTGAGTTGAGCGAAGTCTCAAAAAAAACATGCAGGGAGTGCAGATTAAGCCCGGGTGAGAAAGGACAGCTGAGCTGCTCTCAGGAAATGCATCCGGAGCTGCACACAGCATCATGTGGACCCACTGACAATTTGTTAAAAAATTAATTTAAGTAATGGGATTTATTTATTTAGGGCTCCTTTTACTAAGTCGAAGTAGTGATTCCCGTGCAGCAAATGCAACAGAGCCCAAAGAAATTGAATGGGCTGCGCCACATTTGTTGCACTGGGAACCACTACCGTGGCTTAATAAAAGGAGCCCTTAATGAATTTCTAAGCTACCTAGCTCCACATTCAAAACGGATGCACAAAAACAAGGAAAATAATCAGACAAATTAAACTCCAAAAAAGAGGAGAAAAATTATAGAAATGGAGGATATTTTTCCTAAAAAAGAGGGGTATCAATCTCTAAACATATAGCAGACATGAGTGTTTCACAGGCTGGGTGGGGGTGGGGGACAACTATGAAGAAAGTACATCTATTATAAAAGATTACAAGACGCTCCTGTGTTGCCAAGCAGAGCAGATGAGCTGGCACAGAAGTTATCAACCACAAATGCAAAGAACAAACTGTCCACCCCCACACAGAACTTTGAATACAACACAACCCTGAATTTAATCCAAATGTCAACTAGTGTAACTCAATCATATTTCCTGCATCCTGATAGTACAGGATGCTATCACATGTTTAAATATCTGACATACTAGGTAAACCCAGTAAAATCAGTGCCTGAAAGACCGAGTAAAACCACTTCATCAAGGAAAGGGCTTCATTCTGTGTAATATACAGAATGCTAAACACTCCACACTGTGATATGTGCCTACAGAAAACAAATGAGAATCAGAACTCACAAGTACTGGATTAGAGAGCTGCACGGGAACGGGGTTTGCAGGAACCCCACGGGGATCCCCATCCAGGACTGCGGCTCGAGGTCCTGCAGGGTTCATGCCAGCCTACCTTCCTAATCTTCGGCACCGCTTCAAACTCCTCCTCTTCCTCTGCATGGCTATCGGGCTCTGCCACTCTGCAGAGACTTGAGCATGCAGTGTAGGAAGTTGGGAGTCGCGTTGGACTTCAAACCGCGAGACTACCCCAACTTCATGCACCGTGCGGACTCTTCATTTCTCACACAGTACCTCAGCTTAACATACTACAGGGACAAGGAGGCTGCACTAGCACTGCAGAGAATCTTACCCATCCTCCAAATTTTTCTCCCCATGCCTTTTTATCTGGATCTGAAAATAGTGTGTTTGTTTGCCAGAATTTTAAGAGAGAAGTAGGGTCTAGCTATTGCCTGAAACAATGCCACCCCAAGAAATTCTGATTACCCTGCGGAAAAGGGTTTACCCACTTGCACACTTCCTTACACAAACAAAATACTTCTAGACAGAACCAACCAATATCTTAGCATCAACTGCGTGCTGGTGGGAGATGGAGACAGTGGGAAAGACCAACCTTGTCATCAGTTACACAGTCAATAGGTATCCAGCAGAGTATCAGCCCACAGCTCTGGACACTTTCTCAGGTAAGGACTGCTGCTGTGCTTTCATTGCTTTCTTCATCATTGACTGTCTGGTGATGTCTTTAGTGATACTCACAATGTGATCCCAAGAAAGGTAGCAAGAGACCCAGCTCATCTCCCTCTAGCCATTCATGCCAACCCCCCTCCTCAGCATTCACCCAGCCTCTCTCTACCCCCTCACCAGTCTCTCTCATGCCTCCCTCCTCAGTTTTCACCCAGCCTTTCATGCCCCCTCCTTAGCCTTCCCCCAGTCTCTCTGCAGCCCCCCTCCGGCCATTACTCACAGCGTGGTGAGTAATGGCATGGCAGTACACTATCAGGGTTCCTGCGGTAGTGTACCACCACACAAGCCTACCTCCCTAATCCTTGGTTCTGCTTCAAACTCCTTTGCTTCCCCTGCACGGCGATTGAGCTCTGCACTGCCCCCAGGAGGGGCTGGTGGGAAATGGACTGGACCCTGGGGAGGGGACATTAGAGGCTGGAAGGAGATGGGCTCATACTACAAAGATAGAAAAAATATTTTATTTATCAACTGGACCATGTCAGATATGGCAATGTGCATCTCTGATATCTTTCATTTCCAGAACAATGGTA
Organism: Microcaecilia unicolor; assembly: GCF_901765095.1. Classification (NCBI taxonomy): domain Eukaryota; kingdom Metazoa; phylum Chordata; class Amphibia; order Gymnophiona; family Siphonopidae; genus Microcaecilia; species Microcaecilia unicolor. Next base: position 248,835,720 of record NC_044034.1, read on the forward strand.
TAGGTTGGGTTATTTACCACAAGTCAGGTTAGTTTAGTATACAGGATGGGTTCGATTCCAGTGGAGACAAGCAGAGACGGGTTGGATTCCTGTGTGGACGGGTGAGATGTCTGTCCCATGCAACTCCTCTATACTGGATCTCTTCCTAATCTGAAGCACAGTATCATACACTGTGAACTTGTTGGGGATAAACCATAGAGTTGGTCCTGCTCATTATAAAGCTTCAGTTCTCTACATATTCAGATGGTAATTTTATAACAGGATGCCTACAAGAAAAGTGCCCACAAAGTTGTTTTAAAGCCTATGCTTATAAAACGCAAAATAGGTGCCTATGAGCCTTTATTATGGGAGCCCCAGTTAACAGAGAAATGCTAGAGGAACTAACATATATATCTGTTCCAACGACAGTGCAAATGTGTGAATGCATTCTATGCATGTATGTGTATTTTATAAAATACTTGAGTACTTGGCAACTTTGGGCCTCTTTTATCAAACCGGTGTGGGCTGACAAAGCCCATACAATACGCTGAAATCTTCTGTCCACTGTGGGAGGTGGCCAAAAACGCAAACAGGATGCTAGGAATTATTAGGGAAGGGATGCAAAATAAGACAAAGAATATTATAATGCCTCTGTTTCACTCCATGGTGCAACCTCACCTTGAGTATTATGTTCAATTCTGATCACCGTATCTAAAAAAGATTGAGCAGGATTAGAAAAGGTTCAAAGCAGAGCGACCAAATGATAAAGGGGATGGAACTCCTCCCGAATAAGGAAAGGCTAAAGAGGTTAGGGCTCTTTGGCTTGGAAGAGAGATGGCTGAAGGGGGGGGGGGGGATATGATTGAGGACTATAAAATCCTGAGTGGTGTAGAATGGATAAAAATGAATCGATTTTTCACTCTTTCAAAAAGTAGAAAGACCAATCTCTGGAACTCGCTGCCATAGTATGTGGTAACAGCAGTTAGTGTATCTAGGTTTAAAAAAGGTTTGGACAAGTTCCTAGAGGAAAAGTCCATAGTCTGTTATTGAAATGGACATGGGGGAAGCCACTGCTTGTCCCGGGATTGGTAGTGTGGAATGTTGCTACTAATTAGGTTTCTGCCAGGTACTTGTGACTTGGAGGATACTGGGCTAGATGGACCATTGGTCTGACCCAGTATGGCTATTCTTATGTTCTTAAGGGAGATGCTCGACTTGGGGAATATGGGGGACAGAGAGATGGGGAAATAAAAGTACACAGAGATGGAAGATGGATAGTGAGCATGGAGAAAGAAGGGGCCCGGCTAACCCCCACAGTCAGCTGTCAGCTCGGATATTCAATGCCGGGCCATTTCCCCCATGTCTAGCATCTTCCCTCTGTGTCCATATACCATCCTCATGCAGCATCTCCCTTTTGTGTTCCTCTCCCTATCCCCTCCACTTCTGTATACCTCCCTGTGTTCAGTTTCTCCCCTTTCTTCCTCCTCCACACTGTGTCTTCTCTCATCCCTATCCTTTTTCTCCCTTCCCATGGGTCCAGCACCTCTCTCCCTTTAGCCGCCCCATCCCACGGGTCCAGCACCTCACTACTTTTCTTCCAGCAGCCCCTCCCATGGGTCCAGCACCTTTCTGCCTTCCCTCCAGCAGTTCCCCCCATGGGTCCAGCATCTCTCTGCTTTCCCTCCAGCACTTCCCCTCATGGGTCCAGCATCTCTCTGCTTTCCCTCCAGCAGTCCCCCCCCCATGGGTCCAGCACCTCCCCGCCTTCCCTCAAGCAGTCCCTCCCCCATGGGTCCAGCACCTCCCCCCTTCCCTCCAGCAGCCCCTCATGGGTCCAGCACCTCTCCGCCTTCCCTCCAGACCCCCCATGGTCCAGCACCTCTCTCTCCCTTCCCTCCAGCCCCCTCCACACAGGCCCAGCACCTCTCTAATTTCCCTACAGCAGCCCCCCAGGGGCCACAGTTCAGCACCTCTTTGTCTCCTTCAGTTCCAACTCCCTTTCATGTGGGTCTAACACCTTTTTCACTTCCCTTCAGCTCCAGCCCCCCCCTACCCGTGGGTCCAGAACTTCTCTCAGTCCCTTCTCTTCTGCTCCAGCCTCCCCTTCCCATGGGTCCGGCACTCTCCGTCCCTTTCCTCAGCTCTAGCACTTTCTCTCAGTCCCTTCCCTTCAGCCTCCCCTTTCCATGCGCCCAGCACTTCTCTCAGTCCCTTCCCCTCCCATGGGTCCTGGACCTCTCTCCCCTCCACCCCCACCCCACGGGTCCGGAACTTTGTCTTCCCCTCCCTTTCGTTATCTGTACCTTATGGAGTCGCCACAATGACAGCAGTCCTCACAGGCCTGCTCTGGGGCCTTCCCTCTTCTGGGTCCCACCTTTTAATGCAACTACCTGTTTTCGCCAACAGGAAGTTGAATGAAGGTGGGACCACAGAGGGAAGGTCCCAGAGCAGGCCTGTGGGGATTGTTACTGGCTCTAAAAGGTACAGATACCGAGGCGGGGGTGGGGGGGGGAGGGGAAGAAGGAAGGAAGACACAGAAATGCTGGACCCACGGGAGTAGTAAATGGGGGTTTGGGGGGGGGGGTTACTGCGGGAGCAAGGCCTTTTACTGGTCCCGTGGGGCGGTAAAAAAAAGTTTTGCTTCCCCATCTGTGGTATTTACTACAGGTCCCCCATCCCTGTGTCATTCTCTATGCCGTACAAACCACCACACATAAGAGATGCACCTCTACTAAGACATTTTTTATATTTCTTTTCCAAGCTGTCTGTAATGTTTTACTGCATGTCTCGCTTAGGCTAGAACATATTTACTTATGGTCAATATGTATACTCTAGAGGAAGAGGGATGGGAGGATGTGATACAAACATTTAAATACTTAAAGATAATATGCAAATTTATCTCATTTAGAGAAGGAGAAGCAGTAGAACTAGAGATCATGAGTTGTGGTTGCAGGGTACGAATAATGTCAGGAAATACTTTTTCACAGACAGGATGGTGGATGCCTAGAATGCCCTCCCACAAAAGACTGTGAAGACAGAAATGGTGAGGGAATTCAAGAATGCATGGGATAAACACAGAGGAACACTATATAGAAAAAGGATGGAATTCAATTAAAGCAAACTTAAATGACCTTATAACTGTGGTGAGCTTTGACAGCAGAGGCAGCTCCAGAGGTTGAGAAGTAAGACCAATGCCAGGCAGACTTCTAGTCTCAGTCCCATAAATGGCAAAAAAAAGATCAGAATCAAGGCTGATGTAGCCTTTAATAGTAACTTCAGTAGTTGGGAAGTAAGACTGGTGCCGGGCAGATTTCTACAGTCTGTGTCCCAAAATTGGCAGGAAGAGACGGAGATGAAGTATTTAATCATGAAGTGAAACCTATGCAGACTGCCAGATTCAACTCTGACCACCTTGTTGGGCAGACCCGATGAACTGTGCAGGTCTTTATCTGCCAACATTTATTACGTTTCTATTATTTATGATGACAGGAGCACCAAAATAGAAGAACCGGTATTTTAGATCCAAAACCTGTTTTAGAACAGTCAATCAACTAAACAAAATTTTTGTAGCACTACATTTGGGCCGCAACAACTCAAGGGAATGGTGCAATTTAGGGGGGTAAAGAAATTTTCTGCATAAAAGAGGAGTGGGATTTGGGTGAGATCATATGTGATGATCTTAAGGAGGTCAAACGGGTAGAAAAAGCAACAGAGATGTTAGAATACTTGGGTACATAGGGAGAGACCTACTCTGGAGACCACACCTTCAAAATATATAAATAGGGTGGAGTTGGTCCAGAGGGCGGCTACAAAAATGGTCTGTATGAGAACAGTTTTAATGATCTCAATATGTATACTTTGGAAGAAAGGAGGGAGATAGAGATATTTAAATACCTACATGGCATAAATGCACAGGAGGCAAGTCTCTTTCTACTGAAAGAGACTTGGGAATGAGGGGGCATAGCATGAAGGTGAAAAGGGGATAGACTCAGAAGTAACCTGAGGAATACTTCTTCATGGAAAGGGTGGTGATTTCATGGAACGGCCTCCCAGAGGAGGTGGTGGAGACAAAAACTGTACCTGAATTCAAGAAAGCTTTGGACAAGTACAAAGGATCTTTACGGGAGAGGAAGGGATAGTAGATAGCATGGATGGGCAGACTAAATAGGCCATAGGTCTGTACAGTGCCATAGCGAGGGCTAATGGCACCCGGGGGGTCACCGCTATGCACCCCCCCCCGGGTGCAGCACAGCGCGACCCCCCCGTGGAGCGCAACCCCCCCCCCCCCCGGACCGCATTCTTACCTGCGGGAGGGCCGATCCGCCCCGAGTGCACGTCACTCGGAGCTGCGTTGGCCCCGCTGGTTCCCTGCTCTCTCTGCCAGGAACAGGAAGTAACCTGTTCCGGGGCAGAGAGAGCAGGGAACCATCGGGGCCGGCACCCCCCGAGCACGTGCACCCGGGGCGGACCGCCCCTCCCGCCCCCCCTTCCTACGCCACTGTGTCTGTATTTGCCTTAATATTTCTCTATTTCAATAATTCTTGTTTAAATGTCTAAGACAATGAGAAACAATAAGCTGGACAAACCAGTTTCTCAGGAAATTGTATGTAAAAATAAAAAAAAATTCAACATTTTAAAATCCCCAAGTTAAAAAGCTGCAGTAGCATGATTCGACAGTATGCTTACTTATGAACAGAACCAAATCAATGTCATTCAAGGACAGTTACAAAAGGAGTGGAGGGTGTGTCTTGCGTAAATTTCACCAAGAGTAATCTAATAGAAACTAACAATAGTACTAAAAGGTACATAGCATACAAATGCAAGTTTCTATTAACCCTTACAGACATTTTATTAAATTATCTACTGACCATAACAAAGCTAAATTCAGTATTTTACATAAATCTTTAGACAAACCATTCCATGTCATGTCATGTCCATTGTAATTTAAATTCCTATATCTCGTATGTAGCCTAATCACATAGATTAAACATTTGGTACATTTTAGATTTTTCTATTGAACATTTTTATTTTCAGTAAAGAAATTACTGAATAAAGCACTGAATTTTTTATATGATAACATGAGTACCTGAATTGAACAAGTACATGAAAACAAAGACATGAAGACATATAAATAAAATGTATACAAAGGGAAAACTCTAAAATTAAACTATAGCTTGTCCTGTGAGTACCTTTCTTTTCATTTCAGATTAGATATAGGTTCTGTTTTCTTAATATGTCTCGTGTTTGCATCTTGTCAGCAAGAGTTATTCCTGGGAGAGAGCTTACCAGCTTCATCTTGGGTATATACTCTATTAAACAACAAATGTCATGCTAGGTCAGACCACTGGTTCATTGAGTAAGAATCCTATCCCTTGCTAATTTGGATCATTTGGAAGTACCCAGATCCTAATAGGAAAGTTGTGATGACACCCAAGTCTACCATGCAAACTTACATACCTCTATTCTAGATACTTGTCTGACTTTTTTTTTTTTTTGAACAGCTATATTACTATAAGCCCCTATCACATCCCGAGTCAGTACATCATGCTCCATTTCTGGCCCTATTCGAATCCTGGGTACAAGCCTACCATTAATTTTGAGGCTGCTTTTAACTCTTTGGAGCGGAGGAGTAGCCTAGTGGTTAGTGCAGTGGACTTTGATCCTAGGGAACTGAGTTCGATTCCCACTGCAGCTCCTTGTGACTCTGGGCAAGTCACTTAACCCTCCATTGCCCCTGGAACAAATAAGTACCTGAATATACTATGTAAACCGCTTTGAATGTAGTTGCAAAAAACACAGAAAGGCGGTATATCAAGTCCCATTTCCCTCTTTTCTCCCCTGTTCAATACCCATGTTTAAATCACCCCTATAAAAAATGTAACTCTCTAATCCCTTATTTGTCCTGTTTGTCTGACTTAGGTTGTATTGTCTCTTACATGTTTCTGTACAGCACCTTGTACATCTAGCAATGCTATAGAAATAAACAGTAGTAATGGTAATAGAACTGTTTAACGTTTCTTCATAAGATAGCCATTTCATGCCCTTTATCATTTTTTTTGAAACTACTCGAGTTGTAGTTACATTATCAACCAATACAGAGGCATAGTCCCAATTTTATATTCTCTTCTTCTCTACAGAATGTCAGGAATTGATTCTCTGGCTACTACTATACAAAACGTAGGAATCCAAGGCTCTTTTCCTGAGATGTAATACCTGTAGGAATTATTTCCGTGCACTTATGAAGAACTTATTTCTTATGAACCAAAGTAACAAAGTAAAAAAGACAAAATAATAAAAATCTGAAGAGCATTGTGTGAAATGCCAATTGCTTACAACCTTCCAAGGACATCATAATTTTCTGTTTTGCAGTCTTCATCTGACTAAAGCTAGCTTAAGTTTTCTACAAATAAGCAACATCTGCTAAGCTGGCCAATTACAGACACACGTATGTCCCCAAGCAGGTGCTGGAATTTATTGTCTCAATGCAGAAGACCTAAGAGAAATATAGGAATGGAGCAATAAGAGAAGCCCTAATTAAAATACATACATATGCATTTCTCCATCTTTGAAGTCTAATACGGAGATTTGGAAAAATAAAAACTGTGCCATGGACATCACCATCACTGCTGCTACCTAAAATCTCCCTCCTGGAACTGAGTAACTTGGATGCTCTCTCACCTTCATCCAGTCCTGCATTTCACTGAGAACTAGATCTAAAGTAGCTCCACCTCACATCAGTTCCAGGATCAAAGGTTCCCTGAAGCCTCCCTCCAATGGTTTGAATGCTATATGAGAGAAATTCCATAGCACTGTCTGCTGAAAGCTGCTCTCTCTCATCCTACTTTAACGCCCCCTTGCAAGCATCCCTGAGTCCGAGAATGACCTGATAGGAATCTCCCTCAGGCAGGCTCTGTTGGTCCCCTGTATCCTTAGTACCTGGTGGGATTTTTCTCCCTTTTCCACAGGAAAAGTCCAAAACACACTTCTGTGAACAAGGCTGGCTAAAACAAAAGTTTATTTAAAGTGAAACATTAACTTTATGAATGTGAAAACACGTTCAATAAGCAGAACATCTTTTTAGACAGTAAGCTCCATAAGTCTCTGATTAACAAGTCAGTTATGCACACTTCACTGAACAGTACTAACCAAATTTGGAATTAGGTCTGTCTTAATAGGCCAGTCTCTTCTGCTTCACCGCAAAATCTCAAACTCAGTCTCTCCAAAGCTCTGCCTCTTTTAGTCCCCAAGGCCTGTACCTTCTCATCACTTTCCTCATGCCATGATGGACTACTGTACTGTCAGAAACAAGCCAGGCCTTAAAATAATTAGGCCTTGAAAAAGCCATTACTAAACAAGAACCAGTTTGAGAAAATGTGTATGCAAAAAGGGTATGTTGTTTGGCAGTTATACCAATAAGGACATGGTGATAGATCTGAAAACAACATGTTATGAGCTGACATGGCTAAGTGGCCAGAAAGTAGAACCAGTTTTGACCAGTACAAATGGCTACAAGAAAAAGGGAAGTGAAACGAGGAGCATGCCACTGCACCAGAAAAAACTGTAAAGTAGTGGTCCATTAGAAGCCTAATGCCATGTATGGAGATGTTTTTGTGTTTTGACAGTTTCTTGTGTGATAACCTGTGTCACATGGTCAGGTTGTTTATAAATCTGTATAAAAAGTAAGGAACAACGGAACTGCGGAATTAGCTACGAGAGGTTCTCCCCTTAACCTGTGCTTCTTCTTATGCACTTCTGCTTTTGTATGAGAATAAATAAACTGAGCTTGCTGACAACGTTGTCTGGTGTAAGCTGGCAATCCTCCAAAAAGGTAGAAGGATACCCCCAAAAGGGTGAGTGTAATGCGAGTGTAAGAGAGGGTCACTGACCCCATTTTCCCCCCTCCTATTAAACTACCTGGTTGTCCACTGGGGCATCTCCTGCAGCTTCACCGGAGCTGCTAGAGCCATCTCCCGCTGAACCATACATCTCCACCCAAGCTGCTGCTTTGCCTATGCTGCCCAGGGCTGTCTCCTACTGGACCCCCCCCCCTTTTTTGGGTAGGCTGGTCACCTTCTTCAGGAAGGACCTCTATTCCAGGGGTCACCTCCCTGTCATCCAGAGTTCTTAAGCTCTTTTGTGAGTTTAGCTCTTTATGATTCCAGCCCTCTGAAGTTTGTAGCCTGTGGTTCAGTTTTTCCCCTCTGGAAGCACACTCCCCTCTCAGCCAACAGATGAGTTGAAACATTTTAGCAATGTATCTTTGCCAATTTCCATCTATTTGTTTTTAACTTACCTAAGCTTCCAAGGAGCACTAGGGTCATGTCAAATCCTTCCTTGTCAAAGCAAATGCCTCATCATAACAAGACATCTGAATACATCCCCGTCACCCCTCTGTAATACATAACTTCATCACCCATATTCTTCATTCTTTAACTTGCCAGTTAACTATCGTTTGGCTATGCAGAAATAGAAGAAGGTGATCCTGTTGGAAACATGATGCTGGGCTTGATGGACCTTTGGTCTGTCCCAGTATGGCAATACTTATGTACTCCTGTAGCTTCTCAGCAAGTTACGGAAGTAATTCAATCTTTGAATAATTCATCTCATTCACTGAATTTATACTTCTTCTTTTTTTTAAGGCTAAGAAAGCTGTCTCTATGTCACTCATGGTTAATCATTTAGGGCCTCTTTTACTAAACTGTGCTAGTGATTCCAGGCGTGGCAAATGAGAGGAAGCCCACAGAAATTGAATGGGCTTCCTCTTATTTGCCGTGCGGGAATCGCTAGTGCTGTTTAGTAAAAGAAGGTTGTGTTCTTGAGCAATTGACAGACCATTAAAAGGTAGTTCGCTTGATAGCAATCAGATTGTACATTTTAGACCTATCTCCTCTTTATCCTTTTTAATCTAAAGTTATGGAGAAACTGGCTTTACAGCAATTATTAGCCTTTATCAAAGATACATTATTTGATATCTTTCAATTTGGATTAAGACAAAAACACAATACCAAAACTTTCTTAATTTCTTTATTGGATGAAATTTGATTAAGTTTTGACAAGGGGGAGAGATCTGTTGATTTGATTAGATGTAGTTGCTTCCTTTGATACAATAAGTCATTCCATTCTGATTAAACGCTTGCAATCATATGAGATCGATGGGACAGTGTTCGCTTGGTTTGAGTCATATGTATCTCGACAACACTTTCAAGTGGTTTTGGGAAATTCAGAATGAAAATAGGATGCCAATAACATCAAGCATACCTCTGGGCTAGTCTCTCTCTCCCTCTGTTATTTGATTTGCATATGTATCCAATATGTAAGTTGTTGAAAGGATTTCGATATATATTACAGAATGTATGCAGATGACTTGCAATTTCTCATTCAGGTGTAAGATTCAGGTGAGGCTATGTTTGGTTTTGTGGAGTTGTACAAAAAATCAAATCATATTTACCTCCGACAGGTAAAACATAGCAAAAACCAAAATACTCTGGTTGTCCAGATCAGGAATTATGGACTACCCTAAATTATTTTCATTTTGAGAATGCTATCATTCCTATTGTGCAGGAAGTCAGAAGCCTAAGAGAATTGTTAGATTCTAGTCTCCTTTTAAAACAACAGTTGAAAAAGGTGATAAAAACAGTTTTCTTCAAGATTAGAATGGTGAGATTGAAGGATCCGCTGCGTGCTAGAAAATTCCACACCACAACGTAGGCATTAGTTGTACTCCACCTTGATTACTGCAGTGTTTTATACTGTGGGCTGCCTCAGGCATTCATTCAACCCCTTAAGATAGCTCAGAATGCTCCTACACACTTAATTATGGGAATTTCTCATTTTACCACCTTACTTACTTTTATCACTGGCTGCCAGTTATGTTGCATATTCAGCTTAAATTTTGACACTGGTTTTTAAAGCATTAACTAAAGAAGCACCTTTAGTTATTACTTCTAGTATAAGAATTTATCGCCCCACCAGAACTTTAAGATCACAAGGTAAATGTTTGCTAGATGCCCCTTCTTTCCATCAACCACATTTAGAAGAACGAGAACATTTGTTCTTCATAGCAGATCCTACTCTATGGAATAAGCTTCCATTATAATTAAAGTATATGACTTCTTTCTTTGCTTTCTTTTAAGAAGTTTTAAAAGGCATATTTGTTTCAGCAAACATTTGCTTAATTTGATTAATATGAGGTCAGTCAGTTATTTTGTCTATTGCTTTGTAGATGTGAAACGTGTTGAAATATATTGTTTGCTTTTTTATTGTGTTAACTTTTATGTATTTTTATTGCAATCTGCTTAGATTTTTTTTAGATAATGTGGACTATAAATATTTTAAATAAATAAATGACAGATACATCCTTATTGCGAACATGGCTATGTCCTGGCACCCACTTCCCTGCAGATGCACAGATTGCCTGCTCATTTGGTGGTCACACCTGGACTTGGCCCAGTGCATCTTCTTCCACCACACGATAGTGGGTATGACAGTGGTGTGGACCCACACCTAGGCTGTCAAACACCAGACCTATGTCTGGACATTAGTTGCTCATTGAAGTGGCAATACCCAATTAGACTTCCCAGTGTGTGACATTTAAGATTACAGTCTTGTTTGGGGAAAGGCTGAACACCAGAAGTTGAAAGGAATAAATACACCTTGCCACTTTCACCTCAGATGTGCAAGCTCCAGGGATGCTGTGTGCTTGACAACCTATAATGAGTGAAGTCTTTCGCTGGGTCCAGTGTGCCATTTGAGGTAAGTTTAGCATCACGACTCATTATGAAATATTGTGTACCCCCTCCCCAAAAAACTACCCTTGCGGTATGCATACATGTTTTCTTACCTGCAGATGAGCCCACTGACACAGATAAGGGAACAAGTGCCCAGGTGGCAGGACAATGTCCCCCAGATGGAAGAGGATCTTAACAGTGACCTTGCCACTGCAGATGAGATGGAGGATATGCCTCTGCCACCATCATCTCCTTTTATAGATGTATGTAAGCAGGTTGTGGATAAAGGTGACCTGGTTGATGTAGTGTATCTACAATTTCAGAAAGCTTTGACAAAGTTCCTCATGAGAGACTCCTAAGAAAATTAAAAAGGCATGGGATAGGAACCAATGTTCTTTTGTGGATTAGGAATTGTTTAATGGATAGAAAATAGAAGGTAGGGTTATGTGGCCATTTTTCTCATTGGAAAATGTGAATAGTGGATTACTGCAGGGATCTGTACTGGAACCGGTGCTATTAACATATTTATAAATGATCTGGAAATTGGAATGACGAGGTGATTAAATTTGCAGATGACACAAAACTAATCAAAGTTGTCAAAACACATACAGACTGTGAAAAATTGCAGGAAGACCTTAGGAAATTAGAAGACTGGGCATCCAAATGGCAGATGAAATTTAATGCGAACAAATGCAAAGTAATGCTCATTGGGAGGAATAATCCAAATCATAGTTACCTGATGCTAGGGTCCACCTTAGGAGTCAGTACAAAGAAAAAGATCTAGGTGTCATTGTAGACAATACGCTGTGTACAGCGGCAGTGGCCAAAAAAGCTGCTAGGAATTATTAGGAAAGGGATGGTAAATAAGACCTAGAAAATTATAATGCCTCTGTATCGCTCTATGGTACAACTACACTAGTCCGCACAATTAACATGTAAAGTGCACGCTAATGAGCTGCATGTTTTTTTTTTTTTTTACTCAATAATGAAGAATCTATTTCATCTCTGGAGGTAAAAGTTTCCATTTTAAAAGTAGTCAAAACCATCAAAATCCATAAAGCCACACTTTTGGGATTCACTGACATAAAATCCTTTGATCCCCTAAACAAATGTATCCTGGGATCACATACCCCATATTAACCCACTCACCAGCAACCCATTTACCTACCTACCCACCATCCAACCTATACACTCTCTTGAGTTCTCTATAGGCCCTCAGAGGACCTTCCTCGCCTCCTTTCCCCATATTCTTTAAGCAGGGAAAGCATCCTCCTCGTCCTTCATCTTTTCCTGCTGGCTGCCATTTTACAAATGCCATGCCACCAACTTCAGCTGAACCAACACCACTTTAAAAATGGCTTCCGGCAGGAGAAGATGCTAAAGGAGCAGGGATGTTTTCCACAAATAAGATATGTATGGGGGAGAGACTACCAGGAGGCCTGGAGAATATTGTAGACTGAATTGCAAGTGACTGAGGAAAGGCTGGGGCTCTCTGGTTTGAAGACACTCTTGTTCATGAGTCCCATGACATTTGAAACAGGACCAGAGAGCCTCTGAACTAAAATAAAAATTCCTACTGAATTTAACTTCTGTTTTAACACTTTTCTTCAGTGCTTTTGCACAGAATTTATTACACTGGACATAGAGTAAAACGTTTAATGCAGAATTTAAAAAAAAAAAAAAAACAACAACAACTCTTAGCTAAAAATCTAATGACGATTTTTATTGTAGTCTTACTAAATCTGCCTCTATATGACTGGAATTCAATCTAGTAACACAGTATACGGCGCCAGATAAAAACCTTTACTTCAGCATAAGAGGGTAATTCACTTAAGTGCTCTAAGTTTTCAGTGAAGAAAATTAGTTACCACACATTTCATTTTAGACAGAGGTTGTTCATTAACATACATTTTCCATGTCAAAACCTTATGGCACCTTAGTGATCACCATCTTAGCTTGCTTGCTTTGTAATTGTGGAACCAAGCCTCTCAAATAATCAGTTTCTAGGGTTACTGCTTATATTTTGAAAGGTAAACAATCTTAAGTGAAATGTAAACAATCCTATCATAGATGAACAAATACTTGATAGTTATTAACAAAGAGCTGCCAAGCAGTAAAAGAGGAAAACCTGTTTTGTTGATGTATGTACCAACATATTTTAGAGCTATGTGATGTTCTAATTAGCTTAATATTTAGGAGTTACTTTATGGGGCATTTGAAAATCAATCTATACAACACAATATTGAATTAAAAGATGGGTGAGTAATTTCTGTGGGGGGGGGGGGGGATGAGGGGCAGAGATGCAGCAAGATAGTCACATGAAATTTAAAGCTGGTACATGAATAGCTTTGTGTATGCTACTTTCACTAACTTTATTTCTATTACAAGTTAGAGGTACTGAAAACAAGAAGGAGAAATTAGAACTGATTATTTTCTTTCCATTAGTCCTTGCCACTATTCCAGAACCAGCAGGTAGAGATAGGGAGAACTGAAAACCGAGCTGAGACATATCTTCCTTGGCATCCAGTCCAGCTCCTCAGTACTTATGTAGACACCCAGTAAGGAAAAACTCAGAATAAACACAACAACCCCTAAACAATTCACTAACCTAACACTAACCAGACGAGCAATGTGTGTGGACCTCCCTCATCTCTGGACAACTTGTAGAGAACAGAGAACAGAAAAGTAGAGCAGACCCACGTGATAAAATAAGACAAAATTTATTCAATACATGTAAATAAAATCAGCATACAATTGTCCTCTAGTAGCTAGAGGACAAATGTATGCTGATTTTATTTATATGTATTGAATAAATGTTGATTTATTTCATCATGTGGGTCTGCGTTTCTTTTCTGCTGTTCTGGATCTTACAGACTGCTTGCCTGTGTGTTTTCTGAGAACAAGAAATAGTACATAAGTACATAAGTAATGCCATACTGGGAAAGACCAGGGTCCATCGAGCCCAGCATCTTGTCCACGACAGCGGCCAATCCAGGCCAAGGGCACCTGGCAAGCTTCCCAAACGCACAAACGTTCTATACATGTTATTCCTGGGATTTTGGATTTTTCCAAGTCCGTTTAGTAGCGGTTTATGGACTTGTCTTTTAGAAAAACGTCCAAACCCCTTTTTAAACTCTGCTAAGCTAACCGCCTTCACCACATTTTCTGGCAATGAATTCCAGAGTTTAATTACACGTTGGGTGAAGAAAAACTTTCTCCGATTTGTTTTAAATTTACTACACTGTAGTTTAATCGCATGCCCCCTAGTCCTAGTATTTTTGGAAAGCGTGAACAGACGCTTCACATCCACCTGTTCCACTCCACTCATTTTATATGCAAAAGCACCATGCAAGACAAGTTATTTGACCTATTACTTTGCACTGACTAAACATCTCGGAAACTTTGGGCGGGCCTCTGGAATAGTGGGAAGGACTAATGGAAAGAAAATGATCAGGTATGACCTAATTTCTCCTTCTATTGCATAGCTTCCTACTGTTCCAGAACCTGTGGGATGTTCAAAAGCAATCCCTACAGTGGGTGGGATCCTGGTGCCACCGCCCTGAGGGCTGGTTTCCAAGTGCCACAACATCCACCCTGTAGTGCTGGGCAAAGGCTTGCAATTTCAACCACATCGTGGCCTAGCAAATATCTCCCAGAGACAGTAAGATAGTCTTTGCCCGGGATGTCACTGTACACCTCGTAGAAAGAGCCTGCAAGGCCTGAGGAGCCTGCTTCCCTGCAAGCAAATAAGCTGACCTGATCCTTCTGCCATCTAGCAATTGTGGACTTGGAAGCCAGGAGACCAAGCCTCTGTTTACCAAAAAGCACAGTCTGTCTGATTTGTGAAACTCATTTGTGACTTCCAGGTATATAATGAGGACTCTTCACAAATCAAGAAGCTTCAAGGAATACTGGAGCCTCTTCGTCCTCTCTGCAAAAGGATGGAAGCGCCACAGATAAGTTGAGATGAAACGCAGATACAACTTTCAGAAAGAAAGGAAGGAACTGTGTGCAAGCAGACTGCTGCCTCTGAAAAGCAGAGAAAGGGATCTCGACTAGAGAGAGCATGAAGCTCTGAAACCCTATGTGGCGCCGCAACAGCCACCAAGAACACTGTCATTGGCATAAGATCTTTCATGGAGGCCTTCCAGAGTGGATCAAAAGGAGGCTTCTGCAGAGCCTGAAAGACTAAATTAAGATTCCACTCTGAACATGGCATGCAAAAGGGATGCCATAAGTAGCCCACTCCCTGGAAGAATCGAACAGTATCCGGTGAGTCGCATGAGACGTCTTCTGGAGTCAGCCTCTGAAACAGGCCAAAGTCGCAACTTTTACTTTTAGAGAACTCAATGCCAGTCCTTTCTGAAAGCCTGCCTGGATAAACGCTAGGATGTGCGTGATCTGAGCAGAGAAAGCTCGTGCTCAGAACACCAGCCTCCAATATCCTCCACACCCTCACATATGCCATGGATGTAAGGGAAAGGGAAAATGGGACTTGATATACCGCCTTTCTGAGGTTTTTGCAACTACATTCAAAGTGGTTTACTTATTTTGTACCAGGGGCAATGGAGGGTTAAGTGATTTGCCCAGAGTCACAAGGAGCTGCAGTGGGAATCGAACTCAGTTCCCCAAGATCAAAGTCCACTGCACTAACCACTAGGCTACTCCTCCACATGTAGAGCGTTTCCGAGCCTCAAGCAAGGTAGCAATGACCAAATCAGAAAAACCTTTTCATCTCAACTGAGCCCTTTCAATGGCCAAGTCTTAAGACCAAAGGGGCACGGATCCTCTATGACCACCAGATCATATACCTGCGGAAAACAGAGAGAATCCCTGAGGCCAGCACCTTTACAAAAGACAGCTTCTATTGTGGTTAATGACAGTTGGGGGCTTGGAAAAACAGGATGGGGACTGGAAAGTTACAAAACAGGAGAATCACATGAAGAGTCAAGGGCCCTGACTATGAGTCATGTGCTATTTAGCCATATACTGTTTAGTCATGTGCTGTTTAGAAATGGACTATAAAAATACCTGAGAAACCCTGTTCAGTGGAGTCATCTGTAGACATGCTTGAGGTTTGTTCCTAAGCAAAATCTTCTAGGAAATCGCTGAAAAGGACTCCCCAGCTGAAGTTGGCCTAGAATGAAGCTGGGCTTGGTGATGTATATTTAATCTGTTAATAAATGTCTGAATTACTTTTATAATTGCTGTGCGCCTGTGAGTTTCCTTGCTCTTATACATTTGGGATTCAAACGGACCTAGTACAAAGATACAGAAATATTTTCCATCGTTTTAGGTGCCACTGGATTGATCAAAAAGAACTTCCAAGCACACCTGGATAAGTTGCCTATACACGTTACATCTTATGATCTTCTCTTTAGCACAATGCAAGTACTATGGTGAGTATTAGCAGTACATTTGAGAAACAGAGATCATACTCCACATATCCTGGCTTAGAAGTGAGGTTCAATCCTGTCATGGTATGCACAAAAATAGCACACACTTCCAGCCAGAGAGTCAATCCAAATATAAAGCAAAGCAGTTAATACTAAAGTTTGTCTAGTCTGATCCACAATGGGTGGTGACACTCACCCCGCCACTGACTAAACTTTACTAAATGAGAAATTAGTAGAGAAAGCCTCAGATCCATGTAACAGCTCATTTATAAACACTCAAGTCCAATTGCTGTCATTATTTCAGTCTTCGGCATAAACAAAAAACTCCACTATTTCCATTATAAATGACGGTAGTGAGTATCTAACCCACCTCATTTGAATTGTGTAGTCTATGAAACACGTATCTGCACATGGCAATAACATCACTCTTCACAGCACCACCATTAATCCAAAATCATGATGTGCTGGTGTGACAGGACAGTGTGCTTTAAGCCTGTAAACTGCCTAAATTAATTCTGAAGTACATTTCTCCAGTTTGGCTAGCAGGGGGTGCATGTTTTATGTAGTGGGATGGTACTGGAAATATTGAATAGGCTGGAAGCAGAACCAGTCATAGGGTGGTTTCATGGTGGTGTGTTATCGGAGGCAACTGAGACCAGAAGCAGGAGTACTGGAACAAAACATTAGCCTGCAGGGAAGCATCAATAAGCTGAGGAGAGGGAGATAACAGTGGAGACTTGCTGAAGGGAAAAGAAAGACTACATAAGGCATTGCTAGAGAGCCAGACAGACTGGTTGGGTCTGGCAGGAGAGAGAAAGGAAGGTGAAAGAGATCTAGGACAAGCTTGGCATTCAAGGAGGGGGGTTCCCTGAGCTTCTTGGAGGTAAACAAGAGGTCCATATAACCAAAAGGTTGGTAACCTCTATTCTACAATCTCTTCCCCTAGCCATGTCTCAGTTATACATATAACACTCCAGTTAGAACCTACCACATCCACTTTGTTCTTCACAAATCTAGCATTTAACAGAATCAACCCTTCCTCCATCCACCCGTTTCACTAGCATCCCCAGAAGATAATCACATTTTACAGACAATATATTCCTTCTCCTCCAGTGCCTACTACCCAGTACTAATCTGTTCAACAGTAGGAATACTCATCCCACTGTCAAATCCCACACCAACATTTACCATAGGTATCTTAAGAACCTCATGTAACAGGAATCAAAATTCATCCCCATTTTTCCCCACCTCCCTCATTCCTAAAATAGAAATATAAAATTAAAGATCCAACATAGGTGTTCTGAAAAAAATTACAGTAATAGCTGTTGAAAATAAGCAATAAAACAAGAGGTTTTTGCAGATCTGTGTTTGTGTTGAATTAAACACACTTACCCCCCCCCCCCCCCCCCCCCCCTTTACAAAGCTGGACTAGCAATAATGCTGACACAGCCCCATTCACTTTGAATGGCTGTGTCTGCATTGCTCCGCGGCTTTGTAAACAGGGGGAGGGGTTAATCATTTTGGAAATTAGGCTCCTACATTATAGGCAGTGATAGCCATCGGTCTTATTTTGCTCTCCCATTAGGAAGTTTTTAGTGTTTTAGGTTCTGGTCGAATATTTGCATGTTGCTGTTTGAGTATGACAGCTTTTCAATATATGCTGTAAGTGACTTTTTTTTTTGCAGGTTTGTGCTTCTTCACAAAGTATCTGGTTATGGAGGGAGTTTCCTTCGCTGCTACTGACAGAAGAAAATCAGACTGTTTTTCCTGAAGAGAACAAACTATCTTTACTAATACATTGATGCATATTTTCAAAGCACTTAGACTTACAAAGTTACATAGTAACCAATGGAACTTTGTAAGTCTAAGTGCTTTGAAAATGAATCCCAAAGGCTCTCAGGAATTCAAACACAGTTGCCCTGGGAGCCTTTAGGTATTCATAAAGACAGTTTGTTCTTCACAAGGTCTGCTTTTCTGTGTCTTCCACTTTGTATCTAGTGGACCATCTGTCTTGCTGCTTTCTCATCGAAGAGAGGAAGGAAGGAAGGGCATGGAATGGAGAAGGGGATGCTGTTTTGAGGAGTAGGGTGGAAGCTGTTTGGCAGGGAATTTGGAGAAGAGAGAAGGAATACTGATGGAGGAGTGGAGAGGGAGAAACAGGAAAGAGAAAATAAAGTATAAAAATCAAATAATGGTATAGGGGGTCAATGTTTTGATGTTTATGTAGAGAATTTATATGAGGTATAAGGGGGTGAGGAGGGGGATATAGAGAAAGTCAAGAAGGCTAAAATATGAGAATGGATCTGAACGTTGAGTTGCTGTATAATTTGAAGGTATGACAATATATACTGAAGACTGTAGTTCTGAGAAATTTTGATCTCAATAAAAAGTTGAAATATAAATCAAATAATGGATGAGTGAGATTTGTTTTTGATTTATTTCATCAGAGTGGATTACAATAAAAATATCATGCAAACATAAATAACAGTTTCAAACAAGCCATTCAAAGCATGAAGCAATCACTAATACAGCACAACAATGCCATAAGACACTTTATAAATTAAATATAACTATTCTATTCTCACAGCTCCATTGGGAGCTTATGCCAGAGATAAAAACAGTCATCAGAAAAAGTTCTCTCTCACCTAGTGGTCAAGCCAATCTGAGATAGTGAAGGGAGTGTGAAAGAAAATCTTGCAAAAAAAACAAAACAAAACTTTGAATTATTTCATACGTCATTGATATGTTAGCCAAATAACGGGGAGCTCTCTATGAAACTATTTACAAATCAAATAGGTCAGTTTAAAAACCATACACATGCTTCTACCAAGAACCAGTATGAGCTGTCAAACATTGGGTAACTGAATCCCAGATAGCCAGACCAATAAGATAAATCAAAGTATTTTGAAGCAACTGCAGCTTCTTCATACTCACCTGAGGCAGACCAATCTGTTAAGCACTACGTTATACTAATTTGCCTATTCAAATACTTCTGAGGATTGTGAATCATATACAAACCAAGGAAATACGCACGGTTACCAAAATTTGTTTTGATCCTGACACATCTATCCAACTGAACTACTAAACTAGTTGAAAATGTGATTCTGGTGGTACCACTCCACCCTTAGCAGACTTAGGAATAACATCAGGAAATACATTTTCATGGAGAGGATGATGGATGCCTGGAATATCCTGGTAGAGGTGATGGAGACAAAACTTTGACAGAATTCAAAAATGCAAGAGATAAACACAGAGGATCCCTAAATAAAAAGAGGATGGAATCAAAATAAAACTTGAATTACCCCATGGCTGTTGCTGTGTTATGATGGTCAGGAGTAATGCTTAGATGACAACTCAAATAGTTGGGAACGCCAATGCTAGGAAGACTTCTATGGTCTGTGTCCCGTAAATGGCAAAAAGATCAGGATGGGCTTGAGTGGACTTTGATGGCAACAGGAGTACAAGCAATAGCAAATGATTTACCAGTATCAAAGGCCAAGAATAAATCAAACTGACAATTAATGCATCCTGGCCTTGATCTGCTCATACTCAAATACTATCCAACAATGCTACAAGTAGTGCCTCTGTGCTGTAATTAGGGTTATGATGTAGGACTCCACCTGACACATGTTGGCACACGAACCTTATTCTACCACAACATTACTGTATTTGTTCATACCGGAATTAGCAAACGCCTTTATGGTACTATATAAGCCACATTGAGCCTGCAAAAAGGTGGGAAAATGTAGGATACAAATGTAACAAATAATAGGTGCATGTAAACTTACTTTCTCCACTAATTTTGCTAGCATGGGAAGATTAGACACGGGCTGATCATGACTTGGCCCCCAACCCGACAACTTTCTTAGTATAGAAGTGACAACTACCTAAACTAAAAAATACTTTTATACCGCAATAACCTTGTGGGTTCTATAAGGTTTACAAATAAAAAGAAAACCAGGCATACTTGGGAAGTACATTCAAAAAAACCAGTAACAACTATAAATATAAAAATGCTTCCACTGCTGTGGCAAACCTCTGATGGTGATGGGAAAAGGAGAAATTATATCTTACCTGATTCTCTTTTTTTTTTTTTTTTTAAGTTAGCATCACTGTTCTGAACCAGCGAGTGTTATCCCTTCCCACCAGCAGATGGAGATAGAGAAAACTCAATTCTAACAATGACATCACCAGTTATAATCTGTGATGCTCTCTGGAACAATCTAGTATGCATCTGTCCAAGCAGCAGAAGGTCTCTTGTGTAACGCACCTAGTCCCATCAACCACTGCAGCTGCAATGATAAAGCAAGTGAACAAACCACCAGAGTGGCACTTGTTACCCTGCATATACCAGGGAATAGTCATGTCATGGGAACTCCATATGGCTGCAAATTAGAATCCAATCACTTTCTTCAACTACTTCTAATAAGAGGGCATTCCCAGGCCAAGGTCTTCCAAGGACGAGATTTCAGAACAGTGACGCTGACTAAAGTAAATGATCAGGTACGACAATTTCTCCTTTCTTACGTCAGCTTACAATGTTCTGAGCCAGTAGGGTGTACCAAAGCAGATCTAAAGGGCGGAAGAAGAAAAGGCTCCCTTAATGATTGGTCTGCCAAAGTCCAAACAGACCTTGGCAAGAACATCCAACTGTTAGTGCTTAGCAAAAGAGTGAAGTGAGGACAATGTCACTGCCCTGCAAATCTCCTCAGGTGAAACAGCTCAGGCCTACGCCCAGGATACTGCCTGAGCCTTGGCCTTCAGTCCTTGAGGCAATGGATGCCCCATACTTTTGTAGGCGGACTCAATAGCCCCCTTAATCCACTTATTAGATGCCTTAGAGGCCACCTGACCCCTCTGAGGGCCAAGAAAGAGCACAAAGAGGTGGTCAAAGAGACAAAAGTCATTAGTCTCCTTCAGATACTGGAGAAGAGCCCTCTGGACATCCAGTTTGTGAAGTCTCCGGTCCGAAGGAGAAGAACCCCCCCCCCCCCCCTCATGAAGGAGAGCAAACAGAAACAGAAAGGATGGGACTGTACACAAGGCCACCAAATCCTCCGCCAAGGACAGATATGGCTCCTGGCATGATAGGGCCTGAATTTCTGAGACCCTCCGAGTAGAGGTGATCGCTATGAGAAGCCATAAAGTCAAACTGAGGTCCCCCAGTGGTCAACTATGAGCTGAAAGGCCTGCTGCCCCAGCTCTACTCTCCCTGATCCAACAGAGAGCAACTGAGAAAATCCGCTCGCACACTGTCCTTGCCAACAATATGGAAAGATGAAAAAGCCTGCAGATGTGTTTCCACTCAGCAGCAGAGGCTGGCCACCTCCAAGGCTGCCCACCACCTGACTCTAGGTCCCACCTGTTGATGTACACCACTGCCTTCATGTTGTTCAACATCACTCTGATCACCTTCCCCTCCAGGAGCTGCTGAAACTCCAGCAGAGCTAACTGGACTGCTCGGGTCTCCAGGCGGTTGATGGACCAGAATGCCTCCTGGCTGGACAAGGTGCCCTGCTCTATATGCCCAGACAGTGAGCTCCCCAGCCAAGGAAACTTGTGTCCATGGTGACCAGCACCCACTGAAAAGTATCCAGAGGGACCCCCCTCACCAGGTTCACCGGACTGTCCTATCTGGCCAGACTGAACCTGGCCTGAGGTGTGGGCGGTAGCGGAAGACTGAAGTCCTGAAAGGCCAGAGCCCACCAGGACAACAGGGCCAGCTGCAGAGGGCGCATATGAGCCATTGCCCGAAGGCACCTCCTCTAGAGTTGCTGTCATAGAGCACAGGAGCTGCAAGTAGTCCCAGACTGTGGGCCGTACTTTTTGAATGAGTGAAAAATAGATTCATCTCCACCTGCTCCGTACCACTCAGGATTCTGTAGACCTCAATCATATCCCCCCTCAGCCGTCTCTTTTGCAAGTTGAAGAGCCCTAACCTAGAACATAAGAGTAGCCATACTGGGTCAGACCAACGGTCTATCCAGCCCAGTATCCTGTTTTCCAAACAGTGGCCAAACCAGGTCACAAGTACTGGCAGAAAACCTAATCGTGGCAACACTCCATATTACAAATCCCAGGCAAGCAGTTGCTTCCCATGTCTGTCTCAATAGCAGTCTATGAACTTTTCCTTCAGGAATTTGTCCAAACCTTTTTTAAACCCAGATACACTAACTGCTGTTACCACATCCTCCGGCAAAGAGTTCCAGAGCTTAATTATTTGTTGAGTGAAAAAATATTTCCTCCTATTTGTTTTAAAAGTATTTCCATGCAACTTCCTTATATGGGAGCAGTTCCATTCCCTCTATCATTTTGGTCGCTCTTCTTTGAACCTTGTGTGCTGCCAAAGTAATACATGTGGAATTAATTTTACAACAAAGTGCTAATTAAAAAAAAACAAAAACAAACAACACACAGTTCTATTATATAAAGACAAGTTATGTTATTTACCTGCCTTTTTACAAGAGGCTCCTTCAATAATCCCCACCAGTGAACAGATGTTACACCTGATTTATGGAATCTGCATGCTCTGATGCAGGCACACGCCTATTTTATAAAATAAAATACAGATATAGAACAGCTCTACTCAATTGCAGACCCTGGGAGCACCTGCAGGCAGACTTCTTAAAAGTATACATACTGCTGTTGACATTTAAGCTTAAGTACCAAATATTTGCCAAAAAATGTAGAATGATACACTTAGGGTACAGAAACCCAAAGGAGCTGTATGCGATAGAAGAAGGGCTGTTGTGCATGGACCAGGAAAGGGATCTTGGGGTGAGTGTCTGAGGATCTCAAGGTCGCAAAACTATGTGATAAGGCAGTGGCCAAGGCCAGAAGGATGCTTGGTTACACAGAAGGGCATAACCAGCAGAAAGAACGAGGTGTTAATGCTACTGTAGAAGTTGTTGGATTATTGTGTTCAGTTCTGAGGCTGTATCTTGCCAAAAACTTAACAAGCTCCAAAACAGTTCAGAAGCAACCAAAATGGCATGGTGTCTCTCCTAAAAGACATAAGAGGCTTGAAGACTTGAATATGTATATGCTGGAGGGGAGATGTGATACAGATGCTTCAATACTTGAAAGATATAAATGAATAAACTTTTTCAAAACCAGACAGACTAGAATTAGAACCTATGAAATGAAGCTGCAAGAGGGAAACTGAAAAGCAACGTAAGGAAATATTTTTTCACACAGAGGGCAACAGATGTCTGGAATGCTCATCCACAAAAGGTGGTGGTGATGAAAACACATGAATTCAAAAAAAGTGTGTGATATACACAAAAACTCCTGTATAGGAGAGGATGGAATTATTTCCACTCATCTAAAACATAACTGGCTCACACACACTCATAAAAGAACACAGAATGAGGGAACATGCATGAAGCCACAAATTCAAACCTGGCCACCTTTCTGGGCAGACTGGATGGACCCCCATGGTACAGGGAACCACTACTACTAATCATTTCTATAGCGTTACTAGATGTATGCAACACTGAACATGTAAGAAAGGTCCCTGCTCAACAGAGCTTACAATCTAATCAAGACAAACAGGACAAAAGGAATAAGGGAATTATTTAAAGTACGGACGATAAAACAGACATGGGTACTGAACAAGTGAACAGGAGTTAGGAGTTAAAAGCAGCCTCTAAAAGGTGGGCTTTTAGCCTAGATTTGAAGACAGCCAGAGCTGGAGCTTGACGTACTGACAAGTCTATTCCAGACCTATTGGTGCAGCAAGATAAAAGGAATGGAGTCTGGAGTTGGAAGTGGAAGAGAAGGTACAGGTAAGAGAGATTTACTCGATGAACAGTTCCTGGAAGGAGTGTACAGAGATAAGAGTGGAGAGGTACAGAGGAGCTGCAGAGTGAATGTACTTGTAAGTCAATAAGAGGAGTTTGAACTGTATGCGAAAACAGATAGGAAGCCAATGAAGTGACTCGAGGAGAGACTAATATGAGCGTAGTAACACTGGCGGAATATGTCGTACAGCAGAATTTTGAACAGATTGAAGGGGAGAGAGATGGCTTAGTGGGAGACCTGTGAGAAGCAAGTTGCAATAGTCTAAGTGAAAGATTGTAAGAGTGTGGATAAGGGTTTTGGTAGTGTGCTCAGAAAGGAATGGGCACAATTTGGTGATATTACAGAGAAAGAAACAGTAGGTTCTAGCAATCTGTTGGATATCTGCAGAGAAAGACAGAGAGGCGCCAAAGATAACCCCAAGGTTATCAGCTGAAGAGACAGAGAGGATGAAGTGTTATATACAGAGACAGAGAATGGAGGAAGAGGAGAGGTGGGTTTAGGGGGAAAGATAAGAATCAGTCTTGGCCATGTTTAGTTTCAAATGGTGGTGAGAAATCCAGGCAGCAATGTTAGACAAGTAGGTTGGAAATCCAAGTGAGGATGGCGTATCAAGGAGTAGGCAGTGATCAAGTGTGTCAAAAGCAGCAGATCACGAAGGATGAGGATCAGTGGCGTAGGAAGGGCAGGGCAGTGGGGGCGGTCCGCCCCGGGTGTCAGAGGGGGGTGGTGTCCGCTCCCGCTGCTCCCACCCAAAGGGCCGCTGGCGCTGCAGTCCCCACCTGCCTACCAGCTCTGTCGACAGACAGCCCTCTTCTCCTGCCACCATCCTGCCTTTTAAAAAAAATCTGTGAAGCGGCGTCACAGGCAGCGCTTCACGTCTGCCCTGCTTGTAAAAGAAGCAAATCTCCTCCTCCTCGTTGGGCTTTCCCTCAGTGTCCCCCCTCCTCTGAGGTAACTTCCTATTTCCATAAGGGCGGGACACAGTGAGGGAAGGCCCGATGACGACGAGGAGATTTGCTTCTTTTATAAGCAGGACAGACGCGAGGCGCTGCCTGCGATGTCGCTTCACAGATGTTTTTTAAAGGCAGGGTGGTGGCAGGAGAAGAGGTCTGTCGTCTGTCGACGGAGCTGGTAGGAAGGTTGGGGGGGCTCAGATGGGAGAAGGGGGAAGGGAGGGGGGTTCTCAGATGGGAGAAGGGGCTGGAACTGGGGTCTGAGAAGGGGCCATGTCTGGGGCTGGTGGGAAAATGCGGCATACCTGGGGCAGGTGAAAGAGTGAGTCTGGAGCTGAAAAGGGGGGCCCTAATGCAAGGCATGTGGATGAAGGAGGCTGGAACTGGGGGCTAGTACTGGGACTGGGGGCTGAAAAGGGGCAGGGGCTGAAACGAACGGAAGGGAGAAGTGGCTGGGGCTGAAGCTCGGGACTGGTGAGAGAAAAGGGCTGGGGGCTGTTCAGAACTGGTGGGAGAAAAGGACTGGGGTTGAAACTGGGGACTGAAAGGGGGGGCAGGTGGAAGATGTGGGCTGGGGATAGAACTAGGGGCATTGTGGGATAAGGGGGCTGGAACTGGGGGCTGAAAAAAAGGGGCAGAGGGGACAGATCCTAGATGGAAGGGGGAGCGAGAGGGAGGGCAGACCCTGGATGGATGGGAGAGAGGGGGCAAATAGTGGATTGAAAGGGCAGACAGTTGATGGAAGGGATAGAAAGGGCAGACAGTGGATGGAAGGGGGAGAGAGAGAGCAGATACTGGGTGGAGGGGACAGCAGAGGGCAGACACTGGATGGCAGAGAGAGAATGAAGACAGATGCTGGATGGAAGGAAGACAGTGAAAAGAAGCTGAGGAAAGCAGAAACCAGAGACAACAAACTGTAAATAAAATATATATTTTTTTATTTCTTTGCTTTAGGATAAAGTAGTATTGTAGCTGTGTTAATAAATGTTTATAATGGAACATGTAAACAAGGTAATCTTTTTATTGGACTAATTTTAATACATTTTGACTAACTTTTTGAGAACAAAACCTCCTTCTTCAGGTCAGGATAGGATACTGTACAGCACTATACTGTATTGACCTGAGGAAGGATGTTTTGGCCTCTGAAAGCTAAATGTATTAGTCCAATAAAATGGTATTATTTTATTTCTATTTGTTAATTTGTAAAGTGGTGATTGGTATTTGTTAGTTTTTTCAAATTTACATTTGCTGTCTTTATATTTTGCACAGTACTAGGGGGCATTTTCTGTTTCTGTGGTGTTGCATTGTATGCAGAGTCTGGGGGTTCAGTTTAATTTTTGTGTAAATAGAAAGTTTATGATTACTATAGTGGATTTGGGTGTATCTGTGTTTGTGAAAAAGACATGGCTTTCAGTTGGCATTGACTGTGCAGGATCGACGATCTATACTATTCTGTCTGGTTTCATTTTACAATAGGTGAATTGATGTTCTAGTGCTCACTGTAATGTTTAAAGTGCTTTCCATTTCCTTGTGCTGGTAGAAATGACTGCTTATGGTATGGTAGAATTGCTCTACGGGGTCCTGAATGTTTTGTATTCTCGCATGCCTAGTACTGGATTTTGGAGGGGAGTGTTAAAAAATGACCAGCCCTTGGTGTCAACTACCCTAGCTACTCCACTGAAATCTGGCCAAGAACAGGTCATTGAAGACTTTAGCAAGGGCTGTTTGAGTTGAATGTAGAGGGCGAAAGCCAGATTGAAGTTAAAGGAGGCATAGTCTGTATGCAAGCTTTATGGTCTTCTCCCCAATGTCTGCCTATCTCCTGCAGATTGTTTGTGTGGTCCCTCCATCCAGTACCCCTGGGTCACCATACAATAAGTCACTCATTTTCTACAGATTCATTCTAAAGACCAGCTGAGAGTGAGAGGAGGGAAACTAAAAGACCAGTAAGCAAACAAACTTCATTAGGAAAATCCTTAAAAGAAAGTTTATATCTTTACAGCGTTACCAAGTTACATACATTAGGCAGGTGACAACACACGTATTCTCACACACACACAACACTCTCTTCACAGGCGATCGATGATCCCTCCCCCAGAATCTTGCATCTCTCCCTTTTTCTTCCACTCTCCCCAGACCAGCATCTCTCCTTCGTTCTCAAATACTCCAAGCCCACATCCTCTTACCTTGACACTTGTCTTCCAGCGCTGCGTACGTCTGCTAGTGCTAGCGCTATAGAAATGATAAGTTAGTAGTTCACACAGCAGTAGTACGTCCGCACTCCACCGACCCCGGAGCTTTCTTTCTCTGGTGTCCCACCACGCCCCCTCCCCTATGACGCGACGTCTTTCCCTCGGGCCGCGTCCCACCCACCCCCTCCACAACAGACTTCCTTCCTGGTTCCGGCAGGGCGGGAGAGGGAGTCGGCTGAGGAACAAAACGTGGCTCGCAGCAAGGGGGGGGGGGGGAATGATACTAGAGAAAGGCTCCGGAGGGACGGTGGCGGGTGACCTTAGCTTAGAGAAAGCTGAAGCTAGGACTGGGGAGGTGGTGTTTGAGAGGGAGACCAGATGGAGGTGTGTCCTTCTGGTTTGCCTTTCGTTGCATTTGGAGACGTGGATTCCACCTCGTTGACATTTCTGGGTCGGGTCGTCCGGGAGATGCTTGAAGGAAGGGTGCAGGGAGGGACCAGTCCTTGGAAATCCCTTAGGAGAGAGCTCCTATCCCGAGTAGCAGTTTACATCCTATGTAACCTCTGCCTTGCAAGTTTCTTCAGTCTGTTTTTGTCTGGGCTTCTGGGAGAGACTTTTCTCTTTTTTCTTCATGCATTTGAAAGGATAGAAAGAAGACCAAAAAACTGCCAGAATGGTTAAATGGTGATGTGAAAGAGCTATGAAAGCCATAAGAACTTGATTTATTAAGTCCGGATATCTAGAGCATAAGCACTGGTAAATTGGATATAAATCTTCAATAAGCCAGGCTAAAAGAAAATTTGGAAAGATCTTACCCACAAAGCAAAAGCTCAAAATTTCTCAAGTATATGGGTTTTTTAAAATCGCCTTTTTTTTTTTTTTACAACCATCTTTATTATGGGAAGGGTCTAATGTAGTAGCATAAAACCAAGTTTATAGCCTGGAGTTTTGCCAGATGCTGGATTAACTTTGATAGCCATATTTCTAAGTTGGTCTCATCTTTATTTTACTATTTAGTTGTCTGTCTGTTTGTCTGGCCTATTTAGATTGTGAGCTCTTTGAGCAGGGACTGATTTTTCATGTATGGTGTACAGCGCTGCGTATGCCTTGTAGCGCTATAGAAGTGATAAGTAGTAGTAGTACCATAGGCATTGTGTGTCATCTAGTAAAGGGCATCACAACACCGTGAAGCATCTGCCACCCAGAGTCCTCCGTTGTACTCAAGTTCACGCATGCATGGAATTGCATAGGTACTGCCTTTGAATCTTGATCTTTCTGTGCCATGTAATTTTATTTTTACTACTGTTGCAATTTTGAAAAGTATTTTAACTTTAATTACTCTGAATATCATTTCGTGGCTTTATAAAACTGGATGTAGAAGCAACAGAAAGCATGTGCACTTTTAAGAGGGCTGCATTGGAGTGGAACTATTGTAGATCTGTGTATTTTATTTTGTAAAAGTAAGCAACAGAGTACATGCACTTAGTTGTACTTCTTGAATCGGGTGTAAACTGAAAGACTTTTGTGTACTGCTGGGAATTATTCTAGGAGCCTTTTGTAGAAAGGCACCTCAACACACAACTTGTCTCTATAAAACAGACATGTGTGTTAATTTTTATTTTTTAATTAGCACTCAGCATTGTAAAAATGCTTTCCACATGGATGACTAGCAACATAGGTTAGGCCAATAAAGTTATCTGAATCAGTAAAACATGCGCCTCTCTTCTTGATGAGAGAAACTCCATGGATGTATTAACAACTGCTCAGGTCGAGTGGTGATGTGCTATGGTGAACTAGATAAAGTCACTGAAATTAAACAATTCGGCATTTATTTAGTAAAACTGGGCAAAATGTCTGCCGGCACTGAACAGAGATAAATGTAAAGAAAAACAAAACTTTTGCTTATTCCACTAGACTGAACCAATGGGTCGTTTTTGGGCCTGTCTGTTGATCCTGATTTAGATTGTAAGCTCTTTAGAGCAGGGACTGTCTTCTTCATGTTCAGTTGTAAAGCGCCGCGTAGGACTGGTAGCGCTATAGAAGTGATTTATAGTAGTAGTGTCTCTTCCTGACCAACAGATAGAGGTAAAGAATCTGAACTTTTCTAATAACATCTTACTTGGTGGAATCCTTTAGTATTTCTTTACCTACAGCAGATGTGATGTGTGCGCCACATGTTTAACTTGATGTGGCAGGCAAAATCTCAGAAAAGCTCTTTTGTACTTTTAACTATAAACATGGAAAAAGCATTTGATAGAGTGGAATGGGGTTTTATGCATCAGGCCCTAACAATTATGGTTTTGGCTCAAACACTATACTCATCCCCCACAGCCAGAGTTGAAGTGAACGGTGGCTACTCCAATGTCCTTTCCATTGTCTAGCGCAGGGGTTCTCAACCCAGTCTGTGGGACATACACAGCCAGTCAGGTTTTCAGGATACCCACAATAATATGCATGTGATAGATGGAAGCAGTGCTTACAAATTTCTCATGTATGTTCATGGTGGAAAGCTTGAAAACCTGACTGGCTTGGTGTGTCCTAAAGACTGGATTGAGAAGCTCTGGTCTAGAGGAACCTGGCAAGGCTGCCTAGTGCTCTCCCCCTCCCCTCAAAGAATATTGCCTCCTCCCTCAAAACACCCAGGGAAAAACTGTACAATACAAAGAAAAAAAAAGCCACAGACAGAATCCCCCTTATAGTGACATACAACCCAGAGCTGGAAAAATTAAGAAAAATCATAAGAGATCTTTAGCCTCTACTCCAGGAGAATGAATTACTGAAAGAGATATTCCCATCCCCACCAGTGCTGGCCTTCCGACAGCCACCAAACTTAAAACACAAGCTAATTAGAAGTAAGCTCCCAACACAGACTCAAAAAGAAAATGGCACACATCCTTGCAATGTATCCAGCTGCAAACTGTGCCAAAACATTTCACAGGACCCCACGGTCATTCACAAAGGAAAAATATTTCAACATTAAGGAATCTTTCACATGCTCATCTTCCAATGTGGTATATATCATTCAGTGTAAAAAATGCAACGAAGGCTGCTACATTGGAGAAACCAGTCAGATGCTAAAGAACAGATTTAATTTACATAGACACCATATGAAAAATGCCAGTACTAATCACAGGTGAAGGGAGGTTTTCATCACCTGACCAGCACATAAAAATATTCATAAAAGTATTACCCAATGAATGAAGTGCTGATCCACCAAGCAGCGGTGTTATCATTTGCAGCTAAGAGTGGCAAAATCTGAGGGTGATCATAAAAAAAATCTTTTCATTTTACTAGCAACCTTTGACTGAATTTGTGTTAAACAATATTTTGAAGATTGGCAATTTGGTGCCCTGGTTTGGATATTTTTGCTTTAATACTAATAAAGATGTCACGCCTGTGGGGCAGCACTTTACAAAACCTTGACTTCATGGTAAGAATCTTAAAAGGAACTTTAAAACAATACAGGAACGTAAGATGTTTGAAGTCAGAATGATTAAATATTTTGATACCCACCAGACAGGACTTAACAAAGATCTGGGTTTTCTAGCCAATTATAAACCATAAAAATGTACTGCTTGAAAATCATACTGCTTTGTCCCCCTCCTGTCTCCATGCATATCTCACCTGTCCCTCTTCCTGTCTCTCACCTATCCACCTCCATCCTGTTAGACTGTCACTGGAATGCTTTGATGTTTCATTTATATATACTGTCATCTGCCAACATTTGCTTATTTCCGATCTGATGAAGAAGGGCAACCTTTGAAAGCTAATCAAGAAATGTATTAAGTTATGTCCAATAAGGTATGATCTTATTTTCTTTTCCATGTTTTATTTTGTTTTATTTCTATTGATTACCTTTAAAAGTGGACCAACACGGCTACCACCTCTCTACTCAAGGTTCAGATCTAAATCAGAATTAATATGAATCTAGCACCCTCCCTGGTTCAGGAGTTAAAACTGCAATTCCCTTTCGGATGGGCTAGAGGCTTTATATAATATTTGGGAGTACATAGTTCTGCAAACTTTAACTCTTTTCCTTGAATTTTGGGAAACAGTTGGCAGATATTTCAGTCTCTATTGATCACTGGCACATACTGCACCACACATGGCTAGGCAGGATGTTAATCTGTAAAATGATGCTTCTATCAAAATGTACACATCTAGAGACACACACAGAAGATGCTGCATGGCTCGGGGGAGATGTTGAACATGGGTAATGATAGGGACAAAAAAAATGATGGATTTGGAGAAGAAATTTCACTTGGAAAGGAGACCCTAGCAAAGGAGTTGAGAAGAGAGAGGAAAGCACAAACCAACATGATTAAAAAAACGACTAAGCAACAAAGGTAGAAAATAATGTTATTTTTGATTTTGTGATTAGAATGTCAAGTTTCTAGAGCTAATTGCAGCTTGGAGGTACTAGGTTGAACTTATTCAACTTAGGGGGTATTTGGCTTAAAGAAGTTGGGAAATACTGCTTTAGGCTAACTGTTTGGGAATCCCTGGCATAATATCTTGTATTTCCCCTCTCCTTCTCCATGTGTTGGCACACTCTCCCTCTCTCTGTGGTCTGTCTCCCTTCCCTCCACAGCAGAGCACCTCTGACGCTCCTGTTCTGATTCAACACTCAGGAAATCTCTCCCCTGCCATGCAGCAATGCAAAATATAGTAGAACAATATTCTGTCCTTACCTGTGCAAATCAGATGCCCACTACCTAGTGGTAATGTATGGTATCCGGAAGCTGAGTGAGGAATTCAGAGGAAGTGCTTATACCTGCTGAAAATACATCACATTTACCACAACAAGGATAGTGTCATTCATTTTATGATCACATTTTATCCCACTGGCAGTTAGCCAACAAAGTGAAATGGATCTGACCGCCGTTGGGTGACAGATGAGTACTTGACTTTTTTTTTGCTTCAGAAATTATCAAAAATGTTTTTGTGCAAAGACAATTCTAAATATATGGTAAAACAAGTTAGACCCTTTTGTTCCTAAGACAAAGAAAAGGTTATTTTAATAAAGGATAAATAAAATTTGATGAAATATTAAATGTTGGAAAAGTAAATAAAAATAATTATGAGGTTTTTATGACCAGTGTTGAATACCACAACCCCAGCTAAAGACGCTGAAAACCAAAAGTAAGCGTTTGGGTGTTTTGAGGTCTTTTCCTCATTTTTAAAGAAATATTGTATACTGCCATAAAGTATTACTGGACTCTTCGTTATAGTTTTTGTATAACCATAGATATAGAGTTGCAGTTTGTTTCCACTATTGAGATTTACTCTTGGGATCCTGCCACGTACTGAGACCTCTGGATTGGCCACTGTTGGAAAGCGGATATTGGGCTCAATGGACCTTAGGCCTGTCCCAGTAAATAAGGCTTATGTACTTATGATGCTGCTGCAACATCCTCCAGACACATGAGTGGAGCCTTCCTATCACTTATTTTCTATCTTTTAAATTGCAACGGCATTAAAACATGATTAAATGCAACATAAACTAGTATTTTGCATACATTTTTAATGCAAGAAAGTACAGGATTATGTTCTTTACTTTAAAATATAAAAACAATTACAAATATGACATTTAACTTTCTTAATAAATTGTGCACATAAAAATAAATACAAAGCAATGCACTTTTTTTTAATGCAACATAAAAAGAATGATAAAATATGTAAAGTAGAGGTGGGCCTGGTACCAAAAAAGAGCACTAGCGTTACTAGCATGTGCTGGTGGTTACTGACCCCTGATATAAAGCAGAAGACACACAGCAACCAAACATAAAAAGGATGCCACACTGCATGACCAAGAAGAATGCCATAATATTAAATGAGACATCACAAACTACAATGACTCGGCATCTATCATGGAACTACTTTCAACAATTTAAAAATTATGAATGAACACCAGTGCTTAAGTAAATTTGGGAAAGTTACTATCACTCACTATAGTGGCCTCTTAAATTCTGGTAAATAGATACTAAAAGGGCAATTCTATAATCCAGGAGTATGCATTTATATAGTCCTTGCCCCGTGTTTAGAATACTAACACTTATGTGGTATGTGTGCACTTACCCGCCTAAGTGCTGTAATGCAAATATTCACATCCTACTATATAAAGCTCTGACCGACGTGCCGCATGCGTCACTTAGTTCACTTCGTCTCCTGTTCAACCTCCTTGGAACCACTCCCCCAATGCG
The DNA here is from genome assembly GCF_901765095.1 of Microcaecilia unicolor. Taxonomy (NCBI): domain Eukaryota; kingdom Metazoa; phylum Chordata; class Amphibia; order Gymnophiona; family Siphonopidae; genus Microcaecilia; species Microcaecilia unicolor. Next base: position 248,868,973 of record NC_044034.1, read on the forward strand.
CACAAGAGGCGGGAACGTGTGCACGTGGCCTCTGTTAATGACGTCATGAGTACATTCAGGGTGTCAGTCTCAGCACCTTTGTGATGTGTGCACGGGCCGTGGCCTCGCTTCCCCGTGAGCAGCTTCGGATTCGGGTTTGGTGTGGCTGGAGGAGGTTCGGAGAGTCTCGATCCTCCACTGTCACAGGGACTCCTAGCAGCTCTGTCTCTCACACACACACACACTCTCTCACTCTTCCCAATGTGATCTGTGCACAGTGCTGCTGCTTTTCAGGTGCGTTAGCTCCATGGTGGAACATCCTGGCAGAACGCAGCTAACATACAGTGGTTAAGTAGCTGGAGTTAACAGGTTGATTGTTGTACTTCTTAGCACCGACGTATTGGCTTTTCCGGGTAATCTCTGTCATGAGGTGATGACAATTCTTGGCCTTTGGCTGGGTTTTCAAAACCTACACAGTATGAGGGTATCTTGCCGTCTCACCACATTGGGGAAACAGTTTATAGCAAAGGGAAAAACACAAATTTTAATTTTGGGGATATCTCTAGAGTGGCAACATTTGGATTATGAGTGCTATAGGTTCTCTTTTACTCTTGGAGGATGCACTCCTCCCTTTCTCTTTTTTTTTGGGGGGGGGGTCCATCAGTATTGGTCACTGCAGACACATTCAGGTAGTTTTGGCTTCAGATCCAGTGTATATGTGACTCATTTCTTGCTTTGCTATTTCATTACATTTTTCACAACAAAAATGTCGGCTGAGCAGCAGGTAAACGTTTTAAACAACAGCTGCCACTTACGAAGGGCTGGGGCACCCACACACGTCCTCCTTGCACTCGGAGGCCACAGAGACAAAGGAGGAGGTGCTGGGCAGCGAAATTGGAGGAGAGGCAGGGCGCAGATATCGAGGAAGGGGGACCTGGAACTCGGACGGCACTGGGGCCGTCGGACTGGAGGGGGGAAGGGGGTCCTGAGATGAGAGGGGGGGTCCGAGATGAGAGGGGGTCCTGAGATGAAGAGAGAGGAGGGGGTCCTGAGACAGAGAGGGGGTCCTGAGATGAGAGGAGGGGGTCCTGAGATGAAAGATGGGGAGGAAGGGGGCCCTGGAACCTTGCTAGCACCCATTTCCTTTCTGTTGGAAACGGGCCTCTTTTACTAGTAAAACCAGTGCTTTTTTGTGCCGGTACGCAACGGTACGGCGTACCGGCACCTTTTTCTCCTCCTCCCCTCCCCTCCAATTATTTCCAGCGATTCTCTGCCTCTCCCCCCGCCCTCCCATCGACGTGCAGCGATTTTTCCGTCCCTCCCCTGCCCTCACCTCTCCCATATCCAGCGATTCTTCGTCCCCCCGTCCTCCTTCACTGCCTGCCAGCCAGCGTCGGAGTCAGAAGCGAACGGTGCAGGCAGCGATTGGCTGGCAGCGTCGTAGCTTCCCCTGCAAGTCCCGCCTATGCGTAAACAGGAAGTTTGTAGGCGGGACTTGCAGAGGGAAGCTACGACGCTGCCAGCCAATCGCTGCCTGCCACCGTTCGCTTCTGCATCCGACGCAGTGTTGCCAGGTGGGCGGTTTTACCGCCCAATTGGGCGGTTTTTCCGCGCCCCGCCGCGGGAAATTTTTGCCCGCGCGGGTTGCGGTTTTTTGGGCGGTTTTTTTAGGCTTCCGGCGGCTTTTTGGGCGGCTTTTTGATTTTTTTTCGGCCGCGGGGCGGGGTTAGTGACGTTTTTGGGCGGGTTTGACGTTTTGGGCGGGGCCGATGACGTGGGAGCGGGGCCGATGACATGGGAGGCGGGCCGATGACGGGGGCGGGGCGGAGGACGGGGAGGCGGGCCCGGTGACGTGGGAGGCGGGGCCGGTGACGGCGGGGGCGGGCCGTGACGCGGGGTGGGGTGTCAGGGCGGGGTTTGTGTTTGGGCGGGTTTTGAGCTGGTTTCTGGCCCGGATTGGGCTGGAAAAAAATTTCTACCTGGCAACCCTGATCCGACTGGCTGGCAGGCAGTGAAGGAGGCCTGGGGGACGAAGAATCGCTGGATATGGGAGAGGTGAGGGCAGGGGAGGAGAAAAATCGCACGTCGATGGGAGGGCAGGAGAGGCAGAGAATCGCTGGAAATAATGGAGGGAAGGGCAGGGAGAGAGAATTGCTGGACATGGGATAGAGGGAAGGGCAAGGGAGAGAATTGCTGGACATGGATGGGATGGAGGGAAGGCAGGGGAAGAGAATTGCTGGACATGGATGGGAGGGAAGGGCAGGGGAGAGAGAATTGCTGGACATGGGATGGGGAAGGGCAAGGGAGAGAGAATTGCTGGACATGGAAGCATGGGAAGAGAATTGCTGGACATGGGAGGGAAGGGCAGGGAGAGAGAATTGCTGGACATGAGAAGGGCAGGGAGAGAGAATTGCTGGACATGGGATGGGAGGAAGGCAGAGGAGAGAATTGATGGATGTGAGGAAGGCAAGAGAGAGAATTGCTGGACATGGGATGGGAGGGAAGGCAGGGAGAGAGAATTGCTGGACATGGATGGGAGGGAGGGCAGGGGAGAGAATTGCTGGACATGGGAGGAAGGGCAGGAGAGAATTGCTGGACATGAAAGGGCAGGGGAGAGAATTGCTGGACATGGGATGGGAGGGAAGGGCAGAGGAGAGAGAATTGATGGGATGGGAGGGAAGGGCAAGAGAGAGAATTGCTGGACATGGGATGGGAGGGAAGGGCAGGGGAGAGAGAATTGCTGGACATGGAAGGGCAGGGGAGAGAGAATTGCTGGACATGGATGGGAGGGAAGGGCAAGGGAGAGAGAATTGCTGGACATGGAGGGAAGGGCAGGAGAGGGAATTGCTGGACATGGGAAGGGCAGGGAAGAGAGAATTGCTGGACATGGAGGGAAGGCAAGGGA